>NC_092755.1:102882908-103104590 GCF_047496795.1 Chiloscyllium punctatum
CATTGTTATTGACCTGTCCCCAGTTGTTATTGAGCTGTCCCCTGCTGTTACTGACCTGTCCCCTGTAGTTTTTGACACGTCCCCCGTTATTATTGACCTGTCCCCCAATGTTACTGACCAGTGCCCTGTTGTTATTGACCTGTCCCCGGTTGTTTTTGACCTGACCCCTGTTGTTATTGACTCGTCCCCATTGTTATTGACCTGTACCCATTGTTATTGATCTGCCCCTCCCTTGTTATTGACCTGTTCCCCATTGTCATTGAATTGTCCCCAGTTGTTTTTGACCTGTTCCCCGTTGTTATTGACCTGTCCCAGGTTGTTATTGACTGTCCCCCATTGTTAATAACATGTCTCCATTGTTATTGACCTGTCCCCCATTGTTATTGACCTGTCCCCAGTTGTTATTGACCTTTCCCCCGTTGTTATTGACCTTTCCCCGTTGTTGTTGACTTAGCCTTTTGTTATTGACCTGTCCCCCGTTATTATTGACCTGTCCCCCGTTGTTATTGACCTGTCCCCTGTTGTTATTGACATTTTCACTGTTGGTATTGACATGAGCCCATTGTTATTGACCTATCCCCTGTTGTAATTTACCTGCGCCCGTTGTTATTGACCTGTCCCCTGTTGTTATTGTCCTGTCCCATTCGTTGTTATTGACCTGTCCCCGTTGTTACTGACCTGTCCCACCCGTCGTTATTGACCTGTCCCTTTTGTTATTGACCTGTCCCCCGTCGTTTTTGACCTTGCCCCGTTATTATTGACTTTTTGTCCCTCTTGTATTGACCTGTCCCCAGTTGTTTTTGACCTGTCCCTGTTGATATTGACCTGAGCCTGTTGTTATTGAACTATCCCCTGTTGTTATTGACCTCTCCCCGTTGTTATTGACCTGTCCCCCCTCTTGTTATTGACCTGTTCTCCGTTGTTAATGAATTGTCCCCAGTTGCTATTGACTGTCCCTGTTGTTATTGACCTGTCCCCCCTTGTTATTGACCTGTCCCCTGTTGTTATTGACCTGTCCCCCGTTGTTATTGACCTGTCCCTGTTGTTATTGACCTGTCCCCTGTTGTTATTAAGCTGTCCCCTGCTGTTACTGACCTGTCCCCTGTAGTTATTGACCTGTCCCCCGTTATTATTGACCTGTCCCCCAATGTTACTGACCTGTCCCCTGTTGTTATTGACCTGTCCCCGGTTGTTATTGACCTGACCCCTGTTGTTATTGACTCGTCCCCATTGTTATTGATCTGTACCCATTGTTATTGACCTGCCCCTCCCTTGTTATTGGCATGTTCCCCATTGTTATTGAATTGTCCCCAGTTGTTTTTGACCTGTTCCCCGTTGTTATTGACCTGTCCTTGTTGTTATTGACCTGTCCCCCGTTGTTATAGACCTGTCCCCGTTGTTACTGACCTGTCCCCCGTTATTATTGACCTGTCCCTGTTGTTATTAACCTGTCCCTGTTGTTATTGACCTGTCCCCCGTTGTTACTGACCAGTCCCCCGTTGTTACTGACCTGCCCTTGTTGTTATTGACCTGCCCCCCGTTGTTATTGACCTGTCCCCCGTTCTTACTGACCTGTCCCTGTTGTTATTGACATGTCACCCGTTGTTACTGACCTTTTCCCCGTTGTTATTGACCTGTCCCAGGTTGTTATTGACTGTCCCCCATTGTTATTGACCTGTCCCCAGTTGTTATTGACCTTTCCCCCGTTGTTATTGACCTTTCCCCGTTGTTATTGACCTGTCTCCCATTGATATTGACCTGTGCTCGTTGTTATTGACCTGTCCCCCATTGTTATTGATCCGACCCCCTTGTTATTGACCTGTCCCCCATTGTTATTGATCTGACCCCGTTGTTATTGACCTGTTCCCCATTGTTATTGACCTGTCCGGGTTGTTATTGACCTGTCCCTCATTGTTATTCACCTGTCCCCGTTGTTATTGACGTGTCCCCGTTGTTATTGACCTCTCCCCTGTTGTTATCGACCTGTCCCCCTTTATTATTGACCTGTCCCCCGCTGTTACTGACCTATTCCCCATTGTTATTGACCTGTCCCAGGTTGTTATTGACCTGTCCCCCATTGTATTTAACATGTCCCCATTGTTATTGACCTGTCCCCAGTTGTTATTGAGCTGTCCCCTGCTGTTACTGACCTGTCCCCTGTAGTTTTTGACATGTCCCCCGTTATTATTGACCTGTCCCCCAATGTTACTGACCTGTGCCCTGTTGTTATTGACCTGTCCCCGGTTGTTATTGACCTGACCCCTGTTGTTATTGACTCGTCCCCATTGTTATTGACCTGTACCCATTGTTATTGACCTGCCGCTCCCTTGTTATTGACCTGTTCCCCATTGTTTTTGAATTGTCCCCCCACCGTGTAATTGACCTGTTCCCCGTTGTTATTGACCTGTCGATGTTGTTTTGACCTGTCCCCCGTTGTTATAGACCTGTCCCCCTTGTTATTGACCTGTCCCCCTTATTATTGACCTGTCCCCAATGTTACTGACCTGTCCCCTGTCGTTATTGACCTGTCCCTGTTGTTATTGACCTGTCCCTGTTGTTATTGACCTGTCCCCCGTTGTTACTGACCAGTCTCCCGTTGTTACTGACCTGCCCTTGTTGTTATTGACCTGCCCCCCCGTTGTTATTGACCTGTCCCCCGTTCTTACTGACCTGTCCCTGTTGTTATTGACATGTCACCCGTTGTTACTGACCTTTCCCCATTGTTATTGACCTGTCCCTCATTGTTACTGAACTGTCCCTCATTGTTATTTAACTGACCCCGTTGATAATGACCTGTGCCCCATTGTTATTGACCTGTCCTCGTTGTTATTGACCTGTCCCTCATTGTTATTCACCTGTCCCTGTTGATATTGACCTGTCCCTTGTTGTAATTGACCTGTCTCCGGTTGTTATTGATCTGTCCCCCGTTGTTATTGGCCTGTCCCCGTTGTTACTGACCTGTCCCCTGTTGTTATTGACCTGTCCCCCATTATTATTGACCTGTCCCCCGTTATTATTGACCTGTCCACCGTTGTTATTGACCTGTCCCCGTTGTTATTGACCTCTCCCCTGTTGTTATCGACCTGTCCCCCTTTATTATTGACCTGTCCCCCGCTGTTACTGACCTTTTCCCCGTTGTTATTGACCTGTCCCAGGTTGTTATTGACTGTCCCCCATTGTTATTAACATGTCCCCATTGTTATTGACCTGTCCCCCATTGTTATTGACCTGTCCCCAGTTGTTATTGACCTTTCCCCCGTTGTTATTGACCTGTCTCCCATTGATATTGACCTGTGCTCGTTATTATTGACCTGTCCCCCAATGTTACTGACCTGTCCCCCAATGTTACTGACCTGGCCCCGGTTGTTATTGACCTGACCCCTGTTGTTATTGACTCGTCCCCATTGTTATTGACCTGTACCCATTGTTATTGACCTGCCGCTCCCTTTTTATTGACCTGTTCCCCATTGTTATTGAATTGTCCCCGTTGTTATTGACCTGTCCCCGTTGTTATTGACCTCTCCCCTGTTGTTATCGACCTGTCCCCCTTTATTATTGACCTGTCCCCCGCTGTTACTGACCTATTCCCCGTTGTTATTGACCTGTCCCAGGTTGTTATTGACCTGTCCCCCATTGTATTTAACATGTCCCCATTGTTATTGACCTGTCCCCAGTTGTTATTGAGCTGTCCCCTGCTGTTACTGACCTGTCCCCTGTAGTTTTTGACATGTCCCCCGTTATTATTGACCTGTCCCCCAATGTTACTGACCTGTGCCCTGTTGTTATTGACCTGTCCCCGGTTGTTATTGACCTGACCCCTGTTGTTATTGACTCGTCCCCATTGTTATTGACCTGTACCCATTGTTATTGTCCTGCCGCTCCCTTGTTATTGACCTGTTCCCCATTGTTTTTGAATTGTCCCCCCACCGTGTAATTGACCTGTTCCCCGTTGTTATTGACCTGTCCTTGTTGTTTTGACCTGTCCCCCGTTGTTATAGACCTGTCCCCGTTGTTACTGACCTGTCCCCCTTATTATTGACCTGTCCCCAATGTTACTGACCTGTCCCCTGTCGTTATTGACCTGTCCCTGTTGTTATTGACCTGTCCCCCGTTGTTACTGACCAGTCTCCCGTTGTTACTGACCTGCCCTTGTTGTTGTTGACCTGCCCCCCCGTTGTTATTGACCTGTCCCCCGTTCTTACTGACCTGTCCCTGTTGTTATTGACATGTCACCCATTGTTACTGACCTTTCCCCATTGTTATTGACCTGTCCCTCATTGTTACTGACCTGTCCCTCATTGTTATTTAACTGACCTCGTTGTTAATGACCTGTGCCCCATTGTTATTGACCTGTCCTCGTTGTTATTGACCTGTCCCTCATTGTTATTCACCTGTCCCTGTTGATATTGACCTGTCCCTTGTTGTAATTGACCTGTCTCCGGTTGTTATTGATCTGTCCCCCGTTGTTATTGGCCTGTCCCTTGTTGTTACTGACCTGTCCCCTGTTGTTATTGACCTGTCCCCCATTATTATTGACCTGTCCCCCATTATTATTGACCTGTCCCCCGTTATTATTGACCTGTCCCCCGTTGTTATTGACCTGTCCCCGTTGTTATTGACCTCGCCCTGTTGTTATCGACCTGTCGCCCTTTATTATTGACCTGTCCCCCGCTGTTACTGACCTTTTCCCCGTTGTTATTGACCTGTCCCAGGTTGTTATTGACTGTCCCCCGTTGTTATTAACATGTCCCCATTGTTATTGACCTGTCCCCCATTGTTATTGACCTGTCCCCAGTTGTTATTGACCTTTCCCCCGTTGTTATTGACCTGTCTCCCATTGATATTGACCTGTGCTCGTTATTATTGACCTGTCCCCAAATGTTACTGACCTGTCCCCCAATGTTACTGACCTGTCCCCGGTTGTTATTGACCTGACCCCTGTTGTTATTGACTCGTCCCCATTGTTATTGACCTGTACCCATTGTTATTGACCTGCCGCTCCCTTTTTATTGACCTGTTCCCCATTGTTATTGAATTGTCCCCAGTTGTATTTGACCTGTCCCTGTTGTTATTGACCTGTCCCCCGTTGTTATTGATCTGCCCCCCCCTCCTTGTTATTGACCTGTTCCCCGTTGTTATAAAATTGTACCCAATTGACCTGTCCCTGTTGTTATTGACCTGTCCCTGTTGTTATTGACCTGTCCCCCGTTGTTACTGACCAGTCCCCCGTTGTTACTGACCTGCCCTTGTTGTTATTGACCTGCCCCCCTTTGTTATTGACCTGTCCCCCGTTCTTACTGACCTGTCCCTGTTGTTATTGACATGTCACCCGTTGTTACTGACCTTTCTCCATTGTTATTGACCTGTCCCTCATTGTTACTGACCTGTCCCTCATTGTTATTTAACTGACCCCGTTGTTAATGACCTGTGCCCCATTGTTATTGACCTGTCCTCGTTGTTATTGACCTGTCCCTCATTGTTATTCACCTGTCCCTGTTGATATTGACCTGTCCCTTGTTGTAATTGACCTGTCCCCGGTTGTTATTGATCTGTCCCCCGTTGTTATTGGCCTGTCCCCTGTTGTGGTTGACCTGTCCCTGTTGTTATTGACCTGTCCCCTGTTGTTACTGACCTGTCCCCTGTTGTTATTGACCTATCCCCCATTATTATTGACCTGTCCCCCGTTGTTATTGACCTGTCCCCGTTGTTATTGATCTCTCCCTGTTGTTATCGACCTGTCCCCCTTTATTATTGACCTGTCCCCCGCTGTTACTGACCTTTTCCCCGTTGTTATTGACCTGTCCCAGGTTTTTATTGACTGTCCCCCATTGTTATTAACATGTCTCCATTGTTATTGACCTGTCCCCCATTGTTATTGACCTGTCCTCAGTTGTTATTGACCTTTACCCCGTTGTTATTGACCTTTCCCCGTTGTTATTGACCTGTCTCCCATTGATATTGTCCTGTGCTCGTTGTTATTGACCTGTCCCCCATTGTTATTGACCTGACCCCGTTGTTATTGACCTGTCCCCCATTGTTATTGACATGTCCGCGTTGTTATTGACCTGTCCCCGTTGTTATTTACCTGTCCCCCATTGTTATTGACCTGTCCGCGTTGTTATTGACCTGTCCCCTGTTGTTATTTACCTTTCCCCTGTTGTTATTGACATGAGCCCATTGTTAATGACCTATTCCCTGTTGTTATTTTCTTCTCCCCCGTCATTATTTACCTGTCCCCCGTTGTCATTGACCTGTCACCGTTGTTTTTGACCTGTCCCCCGTTGTTATTGACCTGTCACCCCTTATTATTTACCTGACACTGTTGTTATTGACCTGTCCCCTGTTGTTATTAACCTTTCCTGTTGTTATTGACTTTGCCTTTTGTTATTGACCTATCCCCCGTTATTATTGACCTGTCCCCCGCTGTTACTGACCTTTTCCCCGTTGTTATTGACCTATCCCAGGTTGTTATTGACTGTCCCCCATTGTTATTAACATGTCCCCATTGTCATTGACCTGTCCCCCATTGTTATTGACCTGTCCCCTGTTGTTATTGGCCTGTCCCACCCGTTGTTACTGACCTGTCCCACCCGTTGTTATTGACCTGTCCCTGTTGTTATTGACAAATCCCCTGTTGTTATTGACCTGTCCCTGTTGTTATTGATCTGAGACTGTTGTGATTGACCTGTCCCCCGTTATTATTGACCTGTCCCCCATTGTTATTAACCTGTCCCCGTTGTTATTGACCTGTCCCCCGTTATTATTGACCTGTCCCCCGTTGTTATTGATCTGTCCCTGTTGTTATTGACCCTTCCCCTATTGTTATTAATCTGTCTCTGTTGTTATTGACCTGAACCTTGTGTTATTGACATGTCCCCCGTTATTATTGACCTTTCCCCCGTTGTTATTGACCTGTCCCCTGTTGTTATTGACCTTTCCCCTGTTGTTATTGACATGAGCCCATTGTTAATTACCTATTCCCTGTTGTTATTGACATGTCCCCCATCATTATTGACCTGTCCCCCGTTGTTATTGACCTTTCCCCAGTTGTTATTGACCTTTCCCCCGTTGTTATTGACCTGTCTCCCATTGATATTGACCTGTGCTCGTTGTTATTGACCTGTCCCCCATTGTTATTGACCTGACCCCGTTGTTATTGACCTGTCCCCCATTGTTATTGACCTGTCTGCGTTGTTATTGACCTGTCCCTCATTGTTATTGACCTGACCCCGTTGTTATTGACCTGTCCCCCATTGTTATTGACCTGTCCGCGTTGTTATTGACCTGTCCCCTGTTGTTATTGACCTTTCCCCTGTTGTTATTGACATGAGCCCATTGTTAATGACCTTTCCCTGTTGCTATTTTCTTCTCCCCCGTCATTATTTACCTGTCCCCCGTTGTCATTGACCTGTCACCGTTGTTTTTGACCTGTCCCCCGTTGTTATTGACCTGTCACCCCTTATTATTTACCTGACACTGTTGTTATTGACCTGTCCCCTGTTGTTATTAACCTTTCCTGTTGTTATTGACTTTGCCTTTTGTTATTGACCTATCCCCCGTTATTATTGACCTGTCCCCCGCTGTTACTGACCTTTTCCCCGTCGTTATTGACCTATCCCAGGTTGTTATTGACTGTCCCTCATTGTTATTAACATGTCCCCATTGTTATTGACCTGTCCCCCATTGTTATTGTCCTGTCCCCTGTTGTTATTGGCCTGTCCCACCCGTTGTTACTGACCTGTCCCACCCGTTGTTATTGACCTGTCCCTGTTGTTATTGACAAATCCCCTGTTGTTATTGACCTGTCCCTGTTGTTATTGATCTGAGACTGTTGTGATTGACCTGTCCCCCGTTATTATTGACCTGTCCCCCATTGTTATTAACCTGTCCCCGTTGTTATTGACCTGTCCCCCGTTATTATTGACCTGTCCCCCGTTGTTATTGATCTGTCCCTGTTGTTATTGACCCTTCCCCTATTGTTATTAATCTGTCCCTGTTGTTATTGACCTGAACCTTCTGTTATTGACATGTCCCCCGTTATTATTGACCTTTCCCCCGTTGTTATTGACCTGTCCCCTGTTGTTATTGACCTTTCCCCTGTTGTTATTGACATGAGCCCATTGTTAATGACCTATTTCCTGTTGTTATTGACTTGTCCCCCGTCATTATTGACCTGTCCCCCGTTGTCATTGACCTGTCACCGTTGTTTTTGACCTGTTCCCCGTTATTATTGACCTGTCCCCCCTTATTATTTACCTGTCCCTGTTGTTATTGACCTGTCCCCTGTTGTTATTAACCTGTCCCTGTTGTTATTGACTTTGCCTTTTGTTATTGACCTGTCCCCCGTTATTATTGACCTGTCCCCCATTGTTATTGACCTGTACCCTGTTGTTCTTATTGACCTTTCCCCTGTTGGAATTGACATGAGCCCATTGTTATTGACCTATCCACTGTTGTAATTTACCTGCGCCCGTTGTTAATGACCTGTCCCCTGTTGTTATTGACCTGTCCCATCCGTTGTTATTGACCTGTCCCCGTTGTTACTGACCTGTCCCACCCGTTGTTATTGACCTGTCCCTGTTGTTATTGACCTGTCCCCCATCGTTTTTGACCTTGCCCCGTTATTATTGACTTTTTGTCCCTCTTGTATTGAACTGTCCCCAGTTGTTATTGACCTGTCCCTGTTGATATTGACCTGAGCCTGTTGTGATTGAACTATCCCCTGTTGTTATTGACCTCTCCCCGTTGTTATTGACCTGTCCCCCCCCCCCTTGTTATTGACCTGTTCTCCGTTGTTAATGAATTGTCCCCAGTTGCTATTGACCTGTCCCTGTTGTTATTGACCTGTCCCCCCTTGTTATTGACCTGTCCTCTGTTGTTATTGATGTGACCCCTGTTATTATTGAACTTAGCCCGTTGTTATTTATCAGTCCCCTGTTGTTATTAACTAGTCCCCCGTTGTTATTGACCTGTCCCCCATTGTGATTGATCTGTCCCCCGTTGTTATTGACCTGTCCCCTGTTGTTATTGACCTGTTCCCGGTTGTTATTGACCTGACCCCTGTTGTTATTGACTCGTCCCCATTGTTATTGACCTTTCCCATTGTTATTGACCTGCACCCCCCCTTGTTGTAGACCTGTTCCCCATTGTTATTGAAGTGTCCCCAGTTGTTTTTGACCTGTTCGTGTTGTTATTGACCTGTCACCCGTTGTTATTGATCAGTCACCCCCCCCCCTTGCTATTGACCTGTTCCCCGTTGTTATAAAATTGTACCCAATTGTTATTGACCTGTCCCTGTTGTTATTTACCTGTCCCCCGTTGTTATTGACCTGTCCCCCCACCGTGTAATTGACCTGTTCCCCGTCGTTATTGACCTGTCCTTGTTGTTACTGACCTGTCCCTCGTTGTTATAGACCTGTCCCCGTTGTTACTGACCTCTCCCCCGTTATTATTGACCTGTCCCTGTTGTTATTGACATGTTCCTGTTGTTATTGTCCTGTCCCCCGTTGTTACTAACCTGTCCTTGTTGTTATTGACCTGTCCCCCATTGTTATCGATCTGTCCCCGTTGTTATTGACGTGCCCCGGTTGGTATTGAAGTGTCCCAGTTGGTATTAACCTGCCCCCCCGTTGTTATTGACCTGTCCCCCCGTTGTTACTGACCTCTCCCCCATTGTTATTGACCTGTCCCCCATTGTTATTGACCTGTCCTCATTGTTATTGACCTGTCCCCCGTTGTTATTGGCCTGTCCCCTGTTGTTATTGAATTGTCCCCAGTTCTTATTGACCTGTCCCCCGTTGTTATTGACCTGTCCCCCATTGTTATTGACCTGTCCTCCATTGTTATTGACCTGTCCCCTATTGTGATTGAAGTGTCCCCCATTGTTATTGACATGTCCCCGTTGTTATTGACCTGTACCCCATTGTTATTGAACTGTCATCGTTGTTATTGACCTGTCCCTCATTGTTATTAACATGACCCATTTGTTATTGACCTGCCCCCCTCTTGTTATTGACCTGTCTCCAGTTGTTATTGACCTTTCCCCCGTTGTTATTGACCTGTCCCCGTTGTTATTGACCTGTCCCACATTGATATTGACCTGTGCTCGTTGTTATTGACCTGTCCCCCATTGTTATTGACCTGTCCCCGTTGTTATTGACCTGTCCCCCATTGTTATTGAACTGTCCTCGTTGTTATTGACCTGTCCCTCATTGTTATGGACCTGTCCCTGTTGTTATTGACCTGTCCCCCGTTGTTATTGACCTGTCCCCCGTTGTTTCTGACCTGTCCCTGTTGTAATTGGTCTGTCCCCCGTTATTATTGAACTGTCCCCCGTTGTTATTGACCTGTCCCCCGTTAATAATGTCTTGTCCCCCATTGTTATTGACCTGTCCCCCGTTATTATTGACTTTTTGTCCCTGTTGTTATTGACATGTCCCCAGTTGTTATTGACCTGTCCCCCGTTGTTATTGACCTGTCCCCCGTTGTTATTGTTCTGTCCCCCGTTATTATTGACCTGTCCCACGTTGTTATTGACCTGTCCCTGTGGTTATTGACCTGTCCCTGTTGTTATTGACTTAGCCTTTTGTTATTGACCTGTCCCCCGTTATTATTGACCTGTCCCCGGTTGTTATTGACATTTCCCCTGTTGGTATTGACATGAGCCCATTGTTATTGACCTGTCCCCTGTTGTTATTGACCTGTCCCATCCGTTGTTATTGACCTGTTTCCGGTGTTACTGACCTGTCCCACCCGTTGTTACTGCCCTGTCCCTGTTGTTATTGACCTGTCCCCCGTCGTTTTTGAACTTGCCCCATTATTTTTGACTTTTTGTCCCTCTTGTATTGACCTGTCCCCAGTTGTTATTGACCTGCCCCTGTTGATATTGACCTGAGCCAGTTGTTATTGAACTATCCCCTGTTGTTATTGACCTCTCCCCGTTGTTATTGACCTGTCCCCCCTCTTGTTATTGACCTGTTCTCCGTTGTTAATGAATTGTCCCCAGTTGCTATTGACTGTCCCTGTTGATATTGACCTGTCCCCCCTTGATATTGGCCTGTCCCCTCTTGTTATTGACCTGTCCCCCGTTGTTATTGACCTGTCCCCTGTTGTTATTGAGCTGTCCCCTGCTGTTTCTGACCTGTACCCTGCAGTTATTGACCTGTCCCCCGTTATTATTGACCTGTCCCCCGTTATTATTGACCTGTCCCCCAATGTTACTGACCTGTCCCCTGTTGTTATTGGCCTGTCCCTGGTTGTTATTGACCTGATCCCTGTTGTTATTGACTCGTCCCCATTGTTATTGACCTGTACCCATTGTTATTGACCTGCCCCTCCCTTGTTATTGACCTGTTCCCCATTGTTATTGAATTGTCCCCAGTTGTTTTTGACCTGTCCCTGTTGTTATTGACCTGTCCCCCGTTGTTATTGACCTGTCCCCCCACCGTGTAATTGACCTGTTCCCCGTTGTTATTGACCTGACCTTTTTGTTATTGACCTGTCCCCCGTTGTTATAGATCTGTCCCCGTTGTTACTGACCTGTCCCCCGTTATTATTGACCTGTCCCTGTTGTTATTAACCTGTCCCCGTTGTTATTGACCTGTCCCCCGTTATTATTGACCTGTCTCCCGTGGTTATTGACCTGTCCCTGTTATTACTGACTTGTCCCCTATCGTTATTAATCTGTCCCTGTTGTTATTGACCTGAACCTTTTGTTATTGACCTGTCCCCTGTTGTTATTGACCTTTCCCATGTTGTTATTGACATGAGCCCATTGTTAATGACCTATTCCCTGTTGTTATTGACTTGTCGCCCGTCATTATTGACCTGTCCCCCGTTGTCATTGACCTGTGAACGTTGTTTTTGACCTGTTCCCCCGTTGTTATTGACCTGTCCCCCGTTATTATTTACCTGTCCCTGTTGTTATTGACCTGTCCCCTGTTGTTATTAACCTGTCCCTGTTGTTAATGACTTTGCCTTTTGTTATTGACCTGTCCCCCGTTGTTATTGACCTGTACCCTGTTTTTATTGACCTTTCCCCTGTTGGTATTGACATGAGCCCATTGTTATTGACCTATCCCCTGTTGTTATTGACCTGTCCCTGTTGTTATTGACCTGTACCCCATTGTTATTGACCTGTGCTCGTTGTTATTGACCTGTCTCCCATTGTTATTGACCTGATCCCGTTGTTATTGACCTGTCCCCCATTGTTATTGACTTGTCCCCCGTTAATGATGACTTGTCCCCAGTTGTTATTGACCTGTCGCCGTTGTTATTGACCTGTTCCCCGTTATTATTGACCTGTCTCCCGTTGTTATTGACCTGTCCCCCGTTGTTTTTGACCTGTCCCCCGTTATTATTGACCTGTCCCCCGTTAATAATGACTTGTCCTCCATTGTGATTGACCTGTCCCCCGTTGTTATTGGCCTGTCCCCTATTGTGATTGAAGTGTCCCCCATTGTTATTGACCTGTCCCTGTTGTTATTGACCTGTACCCCATTGTTATTGACCTGTGCTCGTTGTTATTGACCTGTCCCCCATTGTTATTGACCTGTCCCTGTTGTTATTGACCTGTCCCCCATTGTTATTGACTTGTCCCCCGTTAATGATGATTTGTCCCCAGTTGTTATTGACCTGTCGCCGTTGTTATTGACCTGTTCCCCGTTATTATTGACCTGTCACCAGTTGTTATTGACCTGTCCCCCATTGTTATGGACCTGTCCCCGTTGTTATTGACCTGTCCCCCATCGTTATTGACCTGTCCCCCGTTGTTATTGGCCCGTCCCCTGTTGTTATTGACCTGTCCCCCGTTATTATTGACCTGTCCCCCGTTAATGATGACTTGTCCCCAGTTGGTATTGACCTGTCCCCGTTGTTATTGACCTGTTCCCCATTATTATTGACCCGTCACCAGTTGTTATTGACCTGTCCCTGTTGTTATTGACATATCCCCTGTTGTTATTGACCTATCCTCTGTTGTTATTGACCTGTCCCTGTTGTTATTGAAGTGTCCCTGTTGTTATTGACCTGTCCCCGTTATTATTGACTTGTCCCTGTTGTTATTGACCTGTCCCCCATTGTTATTGACCTGTCCCCTGTTGTTATAGACGTGTGCCCTGTTTTTATTGATCTTACCACGTTGTTATTTATCTGTCCCCTGTTGTTATTGACCAGTCCCCCATTGTTATTGACCTGTCCCCCGTTGTTATTGACCTGACCCCATTGTTATTGACCTGACCCCGTTGTTATTGACCTGTCCCCTATTGTGATTGTCCTGTCCCCTGTTGTTATTGACTCGTCCCCATTGTTATTGACCTGTCCCCCGTTGTTATGTACCTGAGAACTTTGTTATTGACCTGTCCCCCGTTGTTATTGAATTGTCCCCAGTTGTTATTGACCAGTCCTCCGTTATTATAGACTTGTCCCCATTGTTATTGACCTGTCCCCCGTTATTAATGACCTGTCCCCCGTTGTTATTGACCTGTCACCGTTATTTTTGAGCTGACCCCCGTTGTTATTGACCTGTCCCCCATTGTTATTAGCCTGTCCCCGTTGTTATTGACCTGAGCCCCGTTATTATTGACTTGTCCCCCGTTGTTACTGACCTGTCCCACCCGTCGTTATTGACCTGTGCCTGTTGTTATTGACCTGTCCCCCGTCGTTTTTGACCTTGCCCCGTTATTATTGACTTTTTGTCCCTCTTGTATTGACCTGTCCCCAGTTGTTTTTGACCTGTCCCTGTTGATATTGACCTGAGCCTGTTGTTATTGAACTATCCCCTGTTGTTATTGACCTCTCCCCGTTGTTATTGACCTGTCCCCCCTCTTGTTATTGACCTGTTCTCCGTTGTTAATGAATTGTCCCCAGTTGCTATTGACTGTCCCTGTTGTTATTGACCTGTCCCCCCTTGTTATTGACCTGTCCCCTGTTGTTATTGACCTGTCCCCCGTTGTTATTGACCTGTCCCTGTTGTTATTGACCTGTCCCCTGTTGTTATTGAGCTGTCCCCCCTTGTTATTGACCTATCCCCTGTAGTTATTGACCTGTCCCCCGTTATTATTGACCTGTCCCCCAATGTTACTGACCTGTCCCCTGTTGTTATTGACCTGTCCCCGGTTGTTCTTGACCTGACCCCTGTTGTTATTGACTCGTCACCATTGTTATTGACCTGTACCCATTGTTATTGACCTGCCCCTCCCTTGTTATTGACCTGTTCCCCATTGTTATTGAATTGTCCCCAGTTGTTTTTGACCTGTTCCCCGTTGTTATTGACCTGTCCTTGTTGTTATTGACCTGTCCCCCGTTGTTATAGACCTGTCCCCGTTGTTACTGACCTGTCCCCCGTTATTATTGACCTGTCCCTGTTGTTATTGACCTGTCCCTGTTGTTATTGACCTGTCCCCCGTTGTTACTGACCAGTCCCCCGTTGTTACTGACCTGCCCTTGTTGTTATTGACCTGCCCCCCGTTATTATTGACCTGTCCCCCGTTCTTACTGACCTGTCCCTGTTGTTATTGACATGTCACCCGTTGTTACTGACCTTTTCCCCGTTGTTATTGACCCGTCCCAGGTTGTTATTGACTGTCCCCCATTGTTATTAACATGTCTCCATTGTTATTGACCTGTCCCCCATTGTTATTGACCTGTCCCCAGTTGTTATTGACCTTTCCCCCGTTGTTATTGACCTTTCCCCGTTGTTATTGACCTGTCTCCCATTGATATTGACCTGTGCTCGTTGTTATTGGCCTGTCCCCCATTGTTATTGATCTGACCCCGTTGTTATTGACCTGTCCCCCATTGTTATTGACCTGTTCCTTTTTGTTATTGACCTGTCCCTCATTGTTATTCAACTGTCCCTGTTGATATTGACCTGTCCCTATTGTTACTGACCTGTCCCCTGTTGTTACTGACCTGTCCCCTGTTGTTATTGACCTGTCCCCCGTTCTTACTGACCTGTCCCTGTTGTTATTGACATGTCACCCGTTGTTACTGACCTTTTCCCCGTTGTTATTGACCCGTCCCAGGTTGTTATTGACTGTCCCCCATTGTTATTAACATGTCTCCATTGTTATTGACCTGTCCCCCATTGTTATTGACCTGTCCCCAGTTGTTATTGACCTTTCCCCCGTTGTTATTGACCTTTCCCCGTTGTTATTGACCTGTCTCCCATTGATATTGACCTGTGCTCGTTGTTATTGGCCTGTCCCCCATTGTTATTGATCTGACCCCGTTGTTATTGACCTGTCCCCCATTGTTATTGACCTGTTCCTTTTTGTTATTGACCTGTCCCTCATTGTTATTCAACTGTCCCTGTTGATATTGACCTGTCCCTATTGTTACTGACCTGTCCCCTGTTGTTACTGACCTGTCCCCTGTTGTTATTGACCTGTCCCCCATTATTATTGACCTGTCCCCCGTTATTATTGACCTGTCCCCCGTTGTTATTGACCTGTCCCCGTTGTTATTGATTCTCCCCTGTTGTTATCGATCTGTCCCCCTTTATTATTGACCTGTCCCCCGCTGTTACTGACCTTTTCCCCGTTGTTATTGACCTGTCCCAGGTTGTTATTGACCTGTCCCCAGTTGTTATTGAGCTGTCCCCTGCTGTTACTGACCTGTCCCCTGTAGTTTTTGACCTGTCCCCCGTTATTATTGACCTGTCCCCCAATGTTACTGACCTGTCCCCTGTTGTTATTGACCTGTCCCCGGTTGTTATTGACCTGACCCCTGTTGTTATTGACTCGTCCCCATTGTTATTGACCTGTACCCATTGTTATTGACCTGCCCCTCCCTTTTTATTGACCTGTTCCCCATTGTTATTGAATTGTCCCCAGTTGTTTATGACCTGTCCCTGTTGTTATTGACCTGTCCCCCCACCGTGTAATTGACCTGTTCCCCGTTGTTATTGACCTGTCCTTGTTGTTTTGACCTGTCCCCCGTTGTTATAGACCTGTCCCCGTTGTTACTGACCTGTCCCCCTTATTATTGACCTGTCCCCAATGTTACTGACCTGTCCCCTGTCGTTATTGACCTGTCCCTGATGTTATTGACCTGTCCCTGTTGTTATTGACCTGTCCCTGTTGTTATTGACATGTCACCCGTTGTTACTGACCTGTCCCCCATTGTTATTGACCTGTCCCTAATTGTTACTGACCTGTCCCTCATTGTTATTTAACTGACCCCGTTGTTAATGACCTGTGCCCCATTGTAATTGACCTGTCCCCGTTGTTATTGACCTGTCCCAGGTTGTTATTGACTGTCCCCCATTGTTATTAACATGTCCCCATTGTTATTGACCTGTCCCCCATTGTTATTGACCTGTCCCCAGTTGTTATTGACCTTTCCCCCGTTGTTATTGACCTTTCCCCAGTTGTTATTGACCTTTCCCCCGTTGTTATTGACCTTTCCCTGTTGTTATTGACCTGTCTCCCATTGATATTGACCTGTGCTCGTGGTTATTGACCTGTCCCCCATTGTTATTGACCTGACCCCGTTGTTATTGACCTGTCCCCCATTGTTATTGACCTGTCCGCATTGTTATTGACCTGTCCCTCATTGTTATTGACCTGACCCCGTTGTTATTGACCTGTCCCCCGTTGTTATTGACCTTTCCCCAGTTGTTATTGACCTTTCCCCCGTTGTTATTGACCTTTCCCTGTTGTTATTGACCTGTCTCCCATTGATATTGACCTGTGCTCGTTGTTATTGACCTGTCCCCCATTGTTATTGACCTGACCCCGTTGTTATTGACCTGTCCCCCATTGTTATTGACCTGTCCGCGTTGTTATTGACCTGTCCCTCATTGTTATTGACCTGACCCCGTTGTTATTGACCTGTCCCCCATTGGTCTTTGCCTGTCCGCGTTGTTATTGACCTGTCCCCTGTTGTTATTGACCTGTCTCCGTTGTTATTGACCTGTCCCCTATTGTTATTTACCTGTCCCTGTTGTTACTGACCTGAGCCTGTTGTTATTGAACTGTCCCCCGTTATTATTGACCAGTCCCCCGTTGTTATTGCCCTGTCCCCTGTTGTTATTGACCTTTCCCCTCTTGTTATTGACCTGAGCCGGTGTTATTGACCTGTCCCCCGTTATTATTGACCGTTCACCTGTTGTTATTGACAGGCGCACATTGTTATTGACCTGTCCCCTGTTGTTATTTACCTGAGCCCGTTGGTATTGAACTACCCCCCGTTGTTATTGACCTGTCCCCCATTGGTATTGACCTGTCCCCTGTTGTTATTGACATGAGCCCAAAGTTATTGACGTGTCCCCTGTTGTTATTGACCTGTCCCCCCATTGTTATTGACCTGTCCCCTGTTGTTATTGACCTGTTCCTTTTTGTTATTGACCTGCCCCCATTGATATTGACCCTGTCCCTCTTGTTATTGAATTGTCCCCGTTGTTATTGACCTTATCCCCGTTATGATTGACCTGTCACACGTTGTTATTGACCTATCCCCGTTGTTATTGACCTGTCCCCCATTGTTATTGACCTGTCCCCGTTGTTATTGACCTGCCCCCATTGTTATTGACCTGTCCCCCGTTGTTATTGACCTGCCCCCATTGTTACTGACCTGTCGCCCGTTGCTACTGACCTTTCCCCTGTTGTTATTGACCTCTCCCCCGTTGTTATTGACCTTTCCCCGTTGTTATTGAGTTAGCCTTTTTTTTATTGACCTGTCCCCCATGGTTATTAACATGTCTCCATTGTTATTGGCCTGTCCCCCATTGTTATTGACCTGTCCCCCATTGTTATTGACCTGTCCCCAGTTGTTATTGACCTTTCCCCCGTTGTTATTGACCTTTCCCAGTTGTTATTGATCTGACCCCGTTGTTATTGACCTGTCCCCCATTGTTATTGACCTGTCCGCGTTGTTATTGACCTGTCCCTCATTGTTATTCACCTATCCCTGTTGATATTGACTTGTCCCTATTGTTATTGACCTGTCCCCTGTTGTTACTGACCTGTCCCCTGTTGTTATTGACCTGTCCCCCATTTCTATTGACCTGTCCCCCGTTATTATTGACCTGTCCCCCGTTGTTATTGACCTGTCCCCGTTGTTATTGACCTCTCCCCTGTTGTTATCGACCTGTCCCCCTTTATTATTGACCTGTCCCCCGCTGTTACTGACCTTTTCCCCGTTGTTATTGACCTGTCCCAGGTTGTTATTGACCTGTCCCCCATTGTTATTAACATGTCCCCATTGTTATTGACCTGTCCCCTGTTGTTATTGAGCTGTCCCCTGCTGTTACTGACCTGTCCCCTGTAGTTTTTGACCTGTCCCCCGTTATTATTGACCTGTCCCGCAATGTTATTGACCTGTCCCCTGTTGTTATTGACCTGTCCCTGGTTGTTATTGACCTGACCCCTGTTGTTATTGACTCGTCCCCATTGTTATTGACCTGTACACATTGTTATTGACCTGCCCCTCCCTTGTTATTGACCTGTTCCCCATTGTTATTGAATTGTCCCCAGTTGTTTTTGACCTGTCCCTGTTGTTATTGACCTGTCCCCCGTTGTTATTGACCTGTCCCCCCACCGTGTAATTAACCTGTTCCCCGTTGTTATTGACCTGTCCTTGTTGTTTTGACCTGTCCCCCGTTGTTATAGACCTGTCCTCCTTATTATTGACCTGTCCCCAATGTTACTGACCTGTCCCCTGTCGTTATTGACCTGTCCCTGTTGTTATTGACCTGTCCCTGTTGTTATTGACCTGTCCCCCGTTGTTACTGACCAGTTCCCCGTTGTTACTGACCTGCCCTTGTTGTTATTGACCTGCCCCCCGTTGTTATTGACCTGTCCCCCGTTGTTACTGACCTGTCCCTGTTGTTATTGACATGTCACCCGTTGTTACTGACCTGTCCCCCATTGTTATTGACCTGTCCCTCATTGTTATTGACCTGTCCCTCATTGTTATTTAACTGACCCCGTTGTTAATGACCTATGCCCCATTGTTATTGACCTGTCCTCGTTGTTATTGACCTGTCCCTCATTGTTATTGACCTGTCCCTCATTGTTATTTAACTGACCCCGTTGTTAATGACCTGTGCCCCATTGTTATTGACCTGTCCTCGTTGTTATTGGCCTGTCCCTCATTGTTATTCACCTGTCCCTGTTGATATTGACCTGTCCCTTGTTGTAATTGACCTGTCCCTGGTTGTTATTGATCTGTCCCCCGTTGTTATTGGCCTGTCCCCTGTTGTGGTTGACCTGTCCCTGTTGTTATTCACCTGTCCCCTGTTGTTACTGACCTGTCCCCTGTTGTTATTGACATGTCACCCGTTGTTACTGACCTGCCCCCCGTTGTTATTGACCTGTCCCTCATTGTTATTGACCTGTCCCTCATTGTTATTTAATCATGTCATTGTTATTGACATGAGCCCATTGTTATTGACATATCCCCCGTTATTATTGACCTGTCCACCGTTGTTATTGACCTGTCCCTGTTGTTATTCACCTGTCCCCTGTTGTTACTGACCTTTCCCCTGTTGTTATTGACCTGTCCCCCATTATTATTGACCTGTCCCCCGTTATTATTGATCTGTCCCCCGTTGTTATTGACCTGTCCCCGTTGTTATTGACCTCTCCCCTGTTGTTATCGACCTGTCCCCCTTTATTATTGACCTGTCCCCCGCTGTTACTGACCTTTTCCCCGTTGTTATTGACCTGTCCCAGGTTGTTATTGACTGTCCCCCATTGTTATTAACATGTCCCCATTGTTATTGACCTGTCCCCCATTGTTATTGACCTTTCCCCCATTGTTATTGACCTGTCCCCAGTTCTTATTGACCTTTCCCCCGTTGTTATTGACCTGTTCCCCATTGTTATTGACCCGTCCCAGGTTGTTATTGACTGTCCCCCATTGTTATTAACATGTCTCCATTGTTATTGACCTGTCCCCCATTGTTATTGACCTGTCCCCAGTTGTTATTGACCTTTCCCCCGTTGTTATTGACCTTTCCCCGTTGTTATTGACCTGTCTCCCATTGATATTGACCTGTGCTCGTTGTTATTGGCCTGTCCCCCATTGTTATTGATCTGACCCCGTTGTTATTGACCTGTCCCCCATTGTTATTGACCTGTTCCTTTTTGTTATTGACCTGTCCCTCATTGTTATTCAACTGTCCCTGTTGATATTGACCTGTCCCTATTGTTACTGACCTGTCCCCTGTTGTTACTGACCTGTCCCCTGTTGTTATTGACCTGTCCCCCATTATTATTGACCTGTCCCCCGTTATTATTGACCTGTCCCCCGTTGTTATTGACCTGTCCCCGTTGTTATTGATTCTCCCCTGTTGTTATCGATCTGTCCCCCTTTATTATTGACCTGTCCCCCGCTGTTACTGACCTTTTCCCCGTTGTTATTGACCTGTCCCAGGTTGTTATTGACCTGTCCCCAGTTGTTATTGAGCTGTCCCCTGCTGTTACTGACCTGTCCCCTGTAGTTTTTGACCTGTCCCCCGTTATTATTGACCTGTCCCCCAATGTTACTGACCTGTCCCCTGTTGTTATTGACCTGTCCCCGGTTGTTATTGACCTGACCCCTGTTGTTATTGACTCGTCCCCATTGTTATTGACCTGTACCCATTGTTATTGACCTGCCCCTCCCTTTTTATTGACCTGTTCCCCATTGTTATTGAATTGTCCCCAGTTGTTTATGACCTGTCCCTGTTGTTATTGACCTGTCCCCCCACCGTGTAATTGACCTGTTCCCCGTTGTTATTGACCTGTCCTTGTTGTTTTGACCTGTCCCCCGTTGTTATAGACCTGTCCCCGTTGTTACTGACCTGTCCCCCTTATTATTGACCTGTCCCCAATGTTACTGACCTGTCCCCTGTCGTTATTGACCTGTCCCTGATGTTATTGACCTGTCCCTGTTGTTATTGACCTGTCCCTGTTGTTATTGACATGTCACCCGTTGTTACTGACCTGTCCCCCATTGTTATTGACCTGTCCCTAATTGTTACTGACCTGTCCCTCATTGTTATTTAACTGACCCCGTTGTTAATGACCTGTGCCCCATTGTAATTGACCTGTCCCCGTTGTTATTGACCTGTCCCAGGTTGTTATTGACTGTCCCCCATTGTTATTAACATGTCCCCATTGTTATTGACCTGTCCCCCATTGTTATTGACCTGTCCCCAGTTGTTATTGACCTTTCCCCCGTTGTTATTGACCTTTCCCCAGTTGTTATTGACCTTTCCCCCGTTGTTATTGACCTTTCCCTGTTGTTATTGACCTGTCTCCCATTGATATTGACCTGTGCTCGTGGTTATTGACCTGTCCCCCATTGTTATTGACCTGACCCCGTTGTTATTGACCTGTCCCCCATTGTTATTGACCTGTCCGCATTGTTATTGACCTGTCCCTCATTGTTATTGACCTGACCCCGTTGTTATTGACCTGTCCCCCGTTGTTATTGACCTTTCCCCAGTTGTTATTGACCTTTCCCCCGTTGTTATTGACCTTTCCCTGTTGTTATTGACCTGTCTCCCATTGATATTGACCTGTGCTCGTTGTTATTGACCTGTCCCCCATTGTTATTGACCTGACCCCGTTGTTATTGACCTGTCCCCCATTGTTATTGACCTGTCCGCGTTGTTATTGACCTGTCCCTCATTGTTATTGACCTGACCCCGTTGTTATTGACCTGTCCCCCATTGGTCTTTGCCTGTCCGCGTTGTTATTGACCTGTCCCCTGTTGTTATTGACCTGTCTCCGTTGTTATTGACCTGTCCCCTATTGTTATTTACCTGTCCCTGTTGTTACTGACCTGAGCCTGTTGTTATTGAACTGTCCCCCGTTATTATTGACCAGTCCCCCGTTGTTATTGCCCTGTCCCCTGTTGTTATTGACCTTTCCCCTCTTGTTATTGACCTGAGCCGGTGTTATTGACCTGTCCCCCGTTATTATTGACCTTTCCCCTGTTGTTATTGACAGGCGCACATTGTTATTGACCTGTCCCCTGTTGTTATTTACCTGAGCCCGTTGGTATTGAACTACCCCCCGTTGTTATTGACCTGTCCCCCATTGGTATTGACCTGTCCCCTGTTGTTATTGACATGAGCCCAAAGTTATTGACGTGTCCCCTGTTGTTATTGACCTGTCCCCCCATTGTTATTGACCTGTCCCCTGTTGTTATTGACCTGTTCCTTTTTGTTATTGACCTGCCCCCATTGATATTGACCCTGTCCCTCTTGTTATTGAATTGTCCCCGTTGTTATTGACCTTATCCCCGTTATGATTGACCTGTCACACGTTGTTATTGACCTATCCCCGTTGTTATTGACCTGTCCCCCATTGTTATTGACCTGTCCCCGTTGTTATTGACCTGCCCCCATTGTTATTGACCTGTCCCCCGTTGTTATTGACCTGCCCCCATTGTTACTGACCTTTCGCCCGTTGCTACTGACCTTTCCCCTGTTGTTATTGACCTCTCCCCCGTTGTTATTGACCTTTCCCCGTTGTTATTGAGTTAGCCTTTTTTTTATTGACCTGTCCCCCATGGTTATTAACATGTCTCCATTGTTATTGGCCTGTCCCCCATTGTTATTGACCTGTCCCCCATTGTTATTGACCTGTCCCCAGTTGTTATTGACCTTTCCCCCGTTGTTATTGACCTTTCCCAGTTGTTATTGATCTGACCCCGTTGTTATTGACCTGTCCCCCATTGTTATTGACCTGTCCGCGTTGTTATTGACCTGTCCCTCATTGTTATTCACCTATCCCTGTTGATATTGACTTGTCCCTATTGTTATTGACCTGTCCCCTGTTGTTACTGACCTGTCCCCTGTTGTTATTGACCTGTCCCCCATTTTTATTGACCTGTCCCCCGTTATTATTGACCTGTCCCCCGTTGTTATTGACCTGTCCCCGTTGTTATTGACCTCTCCCCTGTTGTTATCGACCTGTCCCCCTTTATTATTGACCTGTCCCCCGCTGTTACTGACCTTTTCCCCGTTGTTATTGACCTGTCCCAGGTTGTTATTGACCTGTCCCCCATTGTTATTAACATGTCCCCATTGTTATTGACCTGTCCCCTGTTGTTATTGAGCTGTCCCCTGCTGTTACTGACCTGTCCCCTGTAGTTTTTGACCTGTCCCCCGTTATTATTGACCTGTCCCGCAATGTTATTGACCTGTCCCCTGTTGTTATTGACCTGTCCCTGGTTGTTATTGACCTGACCCCTGTTGTTATTGACTCGTCCCCATTGTTATTGACCTGTACACATTGTTATTGACCTGCCCCTCCCTTGTTATTGACCTGTTCCCCATTGTTATTGAATTGTCCCCAGTTGTTTTTGACCTGTCCCTGTTGTTATTGACCTGTCCCCCGTTGTTATTGACCTGTCCCCCCACCGTGTAATTAACCTGTTCCCCGTTGTTATTGACCTGTCCTTGTTGTTTTGACCTGTCCCCCGTTGTTATAGACCTGTCCTCCTTATTATTGACCTGTCCCCAATGTTACTGACCTGTCCCCTGTCGTTATTGACCTGTCCCTGTTGTTATTGACCTGTCCCTGTTGTTATTGACCTGTCCCCCGTTGTTACTGACCAGTTCCCCGTTGTTACTGACCTGCCCTTGTTGTTATTGACCTGCCCCCCGTTGTTATTGACCTGTCCCCCGTTGTTACTGACCTGTCCCTGTTGTTATTGACATGTCACCCGTTGTTACTGACCTGTCCCCCATTGTTATTGACCTGTCCCTCATTGTTATTGACCTGTCCCTCATTGTTATTTAACTGACCCCGTTGTTAATGACCTATGCCCCATTGTTATTGACCTGTCCTCGTTGTTATTGACCTGTCCCTCATTGTTATTGACCTGTCCCTCATTGTTATTTAACTGACCCCGTTGTTAATGACCTGTGCCCCATTGTTATTGACCTGTCCTCGTTGTTATTGGCCTGTCCCTCATTGTTATTCACCTGTCCCTGTTGATATTGACCTGTCCCTTGTTGTAATTGACCTGTCCCTGGTTGTTATTGATCTGTCCCCCGTTGTTATTGGCCTGTCCCCTGTTGTGGTTGACCTGTCCCTGTTGTTATTCACCTGTCCCCTGTTGTTACTGACCTGTCCCCTGTTGTTATTGACATGTCACCCGTTGTTACTGACCTGCCCCCCGTTGTTATTGACCTGTCCCTCATTGTTATTGACCTGTCCCTCATTGTTATTTAATCATGTCATTGTTATTGACATGAGCCCATTGTTATTGACATATCCCCCGTTATTATTGACCTGTCCCCCGTTGTTATTGACCTGTCCCTGTTGTTATTCACCTGTCCCCTGTTGTTACTGACCTTTCCCCTGTTGTTATTGACCTGTCCCCCATTATTATTGACCTGTCCCCCGTTATTATTGATCTGTCCCCCGTTGTTATTGACCTGTCCCCGTTGTTATTGATCTCTCCCCTGTTGTTATCGACCTGTCCCCCTTTATTATTGACCTGTCCCCCGCTGTTACTGACCTTTTCCCCGTTGTTATTGACCTGTCCCAGGTTGTTATTGACTGTCCCCCATTGTTATTAACATGTCCCCATTGTTATTGACCTGTCCCCCATTGTTATTGACCTTTCCCCCATTGTTATTGACCTGTCCCCAGTTCTTATTGACCTTTCCCCCGTTGTTATTGACCTGTTCCCCATTGTTATTGAATTGTCCCTAGTTGTTTTTGACCTGTCCCTGTTGTTATTGACCTGTCCCCCGTTGTTATTGACCTGTCCCCCCACCGTGTAATTAACCTGTTCCCCGTTCTTATTGACCTGTCCTTGTTGTTTTGACCTGTCCCCCGTTGTTATAGACCTGTCCCCGTTGGTACTGACCTGTCCCCCTTATTATTGACCTGTCCCCAATGTTACTGACCTGTCCCCTGTCGTTATTGACCTGTCCCTGTTGTTATTGACCTGTCCCTGTTGTTATTGACCTGTCCCCCGTTGTTACTGACCAGTTCCCCGTTGTTACTGACCTGCCCCCCGTTGTTATTGACCTGTCCCCCGTTGTTATTGATCTGTCCCCCGTTGTTACTGACCTGTCCCTGTTGTTATTGACATGTCACCCGTTGTTACTGACCTGTCCCCCATTGTTATTGACCTGTCCCTCATTGTTATTGACCTGTCCCTCATTGTTATTTGACTGACCCCGTTGTTAATGACCTGTGCCCCATTGTTATTGACCTGTCCTCGTTGTTATTGACCTGTCCCTCATTGTTATTCACCTGTCCCTGTTGATATTTACCTGTCCCTTGTTGTAATTGACCTGTCCCTGGTTGTTATTGATCTGTCCCCCGTTGTTATTGGCCTGTACCCTGTTGTGGTTGACCTGTCCCTGTTGTTATTCACCTGTCCCCTGTTGTTACTGACCTGTCCCCTGTTGTTATTGACCTGTCCCCCATTATTATTGACCTGTCCCCCGCTGTTATTGACCTGTCCCCGTTGTTATTGACCTCTCCCCTGTTGTTATCGACCTGTCCCCCTTTATTATTGACCTGTCCCCCGCTGTTACTGACCTTTTCCCCGTTGTTATTGACCTGTCCCAGGTTGTTATTGACTGTCCCCCATTGTTATTAACATGTCCCCATTGTTATTGACCTGTCCCCCATTGTTATTGACCTGTCCCCAGTTGTTATTGACCTTTCCCCCGTTGTTATTGACCTGTTCCCCATTGTTATTGAATTTTCCACAGTTGTTATTGACCTGTCCCCCGTTGTTATTGACCTGTCCCCCCACCGTGTAATTAACCTGTTCCCCGTTGTTATTGACCTGTCCTTGTTGTTTTCACCTGTCCCCCGTTGTTATAGACCTGCCCCGTTGGTACTGACCTGTCCCCCTTATTATTGACCTGTCCCCAATGTTACTGACCTGTCCCCTGTCGTTATTGACCTGTCCCTGTTGTTATTGACCTGTCCCTGTTGTTATTGACCTTTCCCCCATTGTTACTGACCAGTTCCCCGTTGTTACTGACCTGCCCTTGTTGTTATTGACCTGCCCCCCGTTGTTATTGACCTGTCCCCCGTTGTTACTGACCTGTCCCTGTTGTTATTGACATGTCACCCGTTGTTACTGACCTGTCCCCCATTGTTATTGACCTGTCCCTCATTGTTATTGACCTGTCCCTCATTGTTATTTAACTGACCCCGTTGTTAATGACCTGTGCCCCATTGTTATTGACCTGTCCTCGTTGTTATTGACCTGTCCCTCATTGTTATTGACCTGTCCCCGTTGTTATTGACCTCTCCCCTGTTGTTATCGACCTGTCCCCCTTTATTATTGACCTGTCCCCCGCTGTTACTGACCTTTTCCCCGTTGTTATTTACCTGTCCCAGGTTGTTATTGACTGTCCCCCATTGTTATTAACATGTCCCCATTGTTATTGACCTGTCCCCCATTGTTATTGACCTGTCCCCAGTTGTTATTAACCTTTCCCCCGTTGTTATTGACCTGTCTCCCATTGATATTGACCTGTGCTCGTTGTTATTGACCTGTCCCCCATTGTTATTGACCTGACCCCGTTGTTATTGACCTGTCCCCCATTGTTATTGACCTGTCCGCGTTGTTATTGACCTGTCCCTCATTGTTATTGACCTGACCCCGTTGTTATTGACCTGTCCCCCATTGTTATTGACCTGTCTGCGTTGTTATTGACCTGTCCCCTATTGTTATTGACCTTTCCCCTGTTGTTATTGACATGAGCCCATTGTTAATGACCTATTCCCTGTTGTTATTTTCTTCTCCCCCGTCATTAGTTACCTGTCCCCCGTTGTCATTGACCTGTCACCGTTGTTTTTGACCTGTCCCCCGTTGTTATTGACCTGTCACCCCTTATTATTTACCTGACCCTGTTGTTATTGACCTGTCCCCTGTTGTTATTAACCTGTCCCTGTTGTTATTGACTTTGCCTTTTGTTATTGACCTGTCCCCAGTTATTATTGACCTGTCCCCCGCTGTTACTGACCTTTTCCCCATTGTTATTGACCTATCCCAGGTTGTTATTGACTGTCCCCCATTGTTACTAATATGTCCCCATTGTTATTGACCTGTCCCCTGTTGTTATTGACCTGTCCCTGTTGTTATTGACTTTGCCTTTTGTTATTGACCTGTCCCCCGTTATTATTGACCTGTCCCCCGCTGTTACTGACCTTTTCCCCGTTGTTATTGACCTATCCCAGGTTGTTATTGACTGTCCCCCATTGTTATTAACATGTCCCCATTGTTGTTGACCTGCCCCCCATTATTATTAACCTGTCCCCGTTGTTATTGACCTGAGCCCCGTTATTATTGACTTGTCCCCCGTTGTTATTGACCTGTCCCCTATTGTTATTAATCTGTCCCTGTTGTTATTGACCTGAACCTTTTGTTATTGACATGTCCCCCGTTATTATTGACCTTTTCCCCGTTGTTATTGACCTGTCCCCTGTTGTTATTGACCTTTCCCCTGTTGTTATTGACATAAGCCCATTGTTAATGACCTATTCCCTGTTGTTATTGACTTGTACCCCGTTATTATTGACCTGTCCCCCGTTGTCACTGACCTGTCACCGTTGTTTTTGATCTGTCCCCTGTTGTTATTGGCCTGTCCCACCCGTTGATACTGACCTGTCCCACCCGTTGTTATTGACCTATCCCTGTTGTTATTGACAAATCCCCTGTTGTTATTGACCTGTCCCTGTTGTTATTGATCTGAGACTGTTGTGATTGACCTGTCCCCCGTTATTATTGACCTGTCCCCCATTGTTATTAACCTGTCCCCGTTGTTATTGACCTGTCCCCCGTTATTATTGACCTGTCCCCCGTTGTTATTGACCTGTCCCCTGTTGTTATTGACATTTTCACTGTTGGTATTGACATGAGCCCATTGTTATTGACATATCCCCTGTTGTAATTTACCTGCGCCCGTTGTTATTGACCTGTCCCCTGTTGTTATTGTTCTGTCCCATCCGTTGTTATTGACCTGTCCCCGTTGTTATTGACCTGTCCCACCCGTCGTTATTGACCTGTCCCTGTTGTTATTGACCTGTCCCCCGTCGTTTTTGACCTTGCCCCGTTATTATTGACTTTTTGTCCCTCTTGTATTGACCTGTCCCCAGTTGTTATTGACCTGTCCCTGTTGATATTGACCTGAGCCTGTTGTTATTGAACTATCCCCTGTTGTTATTGACCTCTCCCCGTTGTTATTGACCTGTCCCCACTCTTGTTATTGACCTGTTCTCCGTTGTTAATGAATTGTCCCCAGTTGCTATTGACTGTCCCTGTTGTTATTGACCTGTCCCCCCTTGTTATTGACCTGTCCCCTGTTGTTATTGACCTGTCCCCCCTTGTTATTGACCTGTCCCTGTTGTTATTGACCTGTCCCCTGTTGTTATTGAGCTGTCCCCTGCTGTTACTGACCTGTCCCCTGTAGTTATTGACCTGTCCCCCGTTATTATTGACCTGTCCCCCAATGTTACTGACCTGTCCCCTGTTGTTATTGACCTGTCCCCTGTTGTTATTGACCTGTCCCCGGTTGTTATTGACCTGACCCCTGTTATAGACTTGTCCCCATTGTTATTGACCTGTACCCATTGTTATTGACCTGCCCCTCCCTTGTTATTGGCCTGTTCCCCATTGTTATTGAATTGTCCCCAGTTGTTTTTGACCTGTTCCCCGTTGTTATTGACCTGTCCTTGTTGTTATTAACCTGTCCCCCGTTGTTATAGACCTGTCCCCGTTGTTACTGACCTGTCCCCCGTTATTATTGACCTGTCCCTGTTGTTATTGACCTGTCCCTGTTGTTATTGACCTGTCCCCCGTTGTTACTGACCAGTCCCCCGTTGTTACTGACCTGCCCTTGTTGTTATTGACCTGCCCCCCGTTGTTATTGACCTGTCCCCCGTTCTTACTGACCTGTCCCTGTTGTTATTGACATGTCACCCGTTGTTACTGACCTTTTCCCCGTTGTTATTGACCTGTCCCAGGTTGTTATTGACTGACCCCATTGTTATTAACATGTCTCCATTGTTATTGACCTGTCCCCCATTGTTATTGACCTGTCCCCAGTTGTTATTGACCTGTCCCCGTTGTTATTGACCTTTACCCGTTGTTATTGACTTAGCCTTTTGTTATTGACCTGTCCCCCGTTATTATTGACCTGTCCCCCGTTGTTATTGACCTGTCCCCTGTTGTTATTGACATTTCCTCCGTTGTTATTGACCTTTCCCCGTTGTTATTGACCTGTCTCCCATTGATATTGACCTGTGCTCGTTGTTATTGACCTTTACCCGTTGTTATTGACCTGTCCCAGGTTGTTATTGACTATTCCCCATTGTTATTAACCTGTCCCCCATTGTTATTGACCTGTCCCCAGTTGTTATTGACCTTTCCTCCGTTGTTATTGACCTTTCCCCGTTGTTATTGACCTGTCTCCCATTGATATTGACCTGTGCTCGTTGTTATTAACCTGTCCCCCATTGTTATTGATCTGACCCCGTTGTTATTGACCTGTCCCTCATTGTTATTCACCTGTCCCTGTTGATATTGACCTGTCCCTATTGTTATTGACCTGTCCCCTGTTGTTACTGACCTGTCCCCTGTTGTTATTGACCTGTCCCCCATTATTATTGACCTGTCCCCCGTTATTATTGACCTGTCCCCGTTGTTATTGATTCTCCCCTCTTGTTATTGACCTGTTCTCCGTTGTTAATGAATTGTCCCCAGTTGCTATTGACTGTCCCTGTTGTTATTGACCTGTCCCCCCTTGTTATTGACCTGTCCCCTGTTGTTATTGACCTGTCCCCCGTTGTTATTGACCTGTCCCTGTTGTTATTGACCTGTCGCCTGTTGTTATTGAGCGGTCCCCTGCTGTCACTGACCTGTCCCCTGTAGTTATTGACCTGTCCCCCGTTATTATTGACCTGTCCCCCAATGTTACTGACCTGTCCCCTGTTGTTATTGACCTGTCCCCCATTATTATTGACCTGACCCCTGTTATTGACTTGTCCCCATTGTTATTGACCTCTCCCCTGTTGTTATCGACCTGTCCCCCTTAATTATTGACCTGTCCCCCGCTGTTACTGACCTTTTCCCCGTTGTTATTGACCTGTCCCAGGTTGTTATTGACTGTCCCCCATTGTTATTAACATGTCTCCATTGTTATTGACCTGTCCCCCATTGTTATTGACCTGTCCCCAGTTGTTATTGACCTGTCCCCTGTTGTTATTGACCTGTCCCCGTTGTTATTGACCTGTCCCCTATTGTTATTTACCTGTCCCTGTTGTTACTGACCTGAGCCTGTTGTTATTGAACTGTCCCCCGTTATTATTGACCAGTCCCCCGTTGTTATTGCCCTGTCCCCTGTTGTTATTGACCTTTCCCCTCTTGTTATTGACCTGAGCCGGTGTTATTGACCTGTCCCCCGTTATTATTGACCTTTCCCCTGTTGTTATTGACAGGCGCACATTGTTATTGACCTGTCCCCTGTTGTTATTTACCTGAGCCCGTTGGTATTGAACTACCCCCCGTTGTTATTGACCTGTCCCCCATTGGTATTGACCTGTCCCCTGTTGTTATTGACATGAGCCAAAGTTATTGACGTGTCCCCTGTTGTTATTGACCTGTCCCCCCATTGTTGTTGACCTGTCCCCTGTTGTTATTGACCTGTTCCTTTTTGTTATTGACCTGCCCCCATTGATATTGACCCTGTCCCTCTTGTTATTGAATTGTCCCCAGTTGTTATTGACCTGTCCCTGTTGTTATTGACTTGTCCCCGTTGTTATTGACCTTATCCCCGTTATTATTGACCTGTCACACGTTGTTATTGACCTATCCCCGTTGTTATTGACCTGTCCCCCGTTGTTATTGACCTGTCCCCGTTGTTATTGACCTGCCCCCATTGTTATTGACCTGTCCCCCGTTGTTATTGACCTGCCCCCGTTGTTACTGACCTGTCCCCCATTGTTATTGACATGTCCCCTGTTGTTATTGACCTGTCCCCTCTTTTTGTTGACCTGAGCCCGTTGTTATTGACCTGTCCCCCGTTATTATTGACCTTTCGCCTGTTGTTATTGACCTGTCCCCGTTGTTATTGACCTGGCCCCCATTGTTACTGCCCTGTCCCTTGTTGTTATTCACCTGTCTCCGCTGTTATTGACCTGTCCCCCTTTGTTACTGACCTGTCCCCTGTTGTTATTGACCTGTCCCCGTTGTTATTGACCTGCCCCCTTTTGTTATCGACCAGCCCCCTGTTGTTATTGACTTGCCCCAAGTTGTTATTGACCTGTCCCCCGTTGTTATTCAGCTGTGCCCCGTTGTTATTGACCTGTACCCCGTTGTTATTGGCCTGTCCCCGTTGTTATTCACCTGTCCCCCGTTGTTATTGACCTGTCCCCGTTGTTGTTGACCTGTCCCCGTTGTTATTGATCTGTCCCCCGTTGTTATTGACATTTCCCCCATTGTTATTGACCTGTTCCCCATTGTTATTGACCTGTCCACTGTTGTTATTGATCTGTCCCCATTGCAATTGACCTGTCACCTGTTGTTATTGATCTGTCCCCGTTGTTATTGACCTGCTTCCGTTGTTACTGACCTGTCCCTGTTGTTATTGACCTGTCCCTGTTGTTATTGACCTGTCCCGGTTGTTGTTGACCTGCCCCAATTGTTATTGTCCTGTCCCCCGTTGTTATTGACCTGTCCCCGTTGTTACTGACCTGTCCCCCGTTGCTACTGACCTTTCCCCTGTTGGTATTGACCTGTCCCCCGTTTTTATTGACCTGCCCTCGTTGTTATTTACTGTCCCCGTTGTTATTGACCTGCCCCGTTGTTACTGACCTGTCCCCCGTTGTTACTGACCTGTACCCTGTTGTTATTGACCTGTCCCTGTTGTTATTGACCTGTGCCCGTTGTTACTGACCTGTCCCCCATTGTTTTGACCTGTCCCCCATTGTTATTGACATGTCCCCTGTTGTTATTGAACTTTCCCCTCTTGTTATTGACCTGAGCCCATTGTTATTGACCTGTCCCCCGCTATTATTGACCTTTCCCCAGTTGTTATTGACCTGTCCCCGTTGTTATTGACCTGTCCCCCTTTGTTTATGACCTGTCCCCCGTTTTTATTGACCTGTCCCCGTTGTTATTGACCTGTCCCCGTTGTTATAGACCGGTCCCCCGTTGTTAATGACCTGTCCCCGTTGTTATCGACCTGCCCCCTGTTGTTATTGACTTGTCCCAAGTTGTTATTGACCTGTCTCCCGTTGTTATTGACCTGTCTCTGCTGTTATTGACCTGTCTCTGCTATTATTGACCTGTCCTCCCGTTGTTATTGACCTGTCCCGGTTGTTATTGACCTTTCCCCCATGGTTATTGACCTGTCCCCCATTGTTATTGACCTGTCCACTGTTGTTATTCATCTGTTCCCATTGCTATTGAACTGTCACCTGTTGTTATTGAACTGTCTCCCGTTGTTATTGACCTGTCTCTGCTGTTATTGACCTGTCTCTGCTGTTATTGACCTGTCCTCCCGTTGTTATTGACCTGTCCCGGTTGTTATTGACCTGTCCCCTGTTGTTAATGACCTGTCCCCCGTTGTTATTGACCTGTCCCCGTTGTTAATGACCTGTCCCCTGTTGTTATTGACCTGTCCCTGTTGTTATCGCCCTGTCCCCGTTGTTATTGAGCTATCCCTGTTTTTATCGACCTGTCCCTGTTGTTATTGACATGTCCCTGTTGTTATTGACCTGTCCCCCGTTGTTATTGACCTGTCCCCTGTTTTTATTGACCTGTCCCCTGTTATTATTGACCTGTCCCCTGTTGTTAATGGCCTGTCCCCGTTGTTATTGACCTGTCCCTGTTGTTATCGCCCTGTCTCAGTTGTTATTGACCTGTCCCCCATTGTTATTGACCTGTCCCCCGTTGTTATTGACCTGTCCCCTATTGTAAGTGACCTGACCCCCGTTGTTATTGATCTGTTCCCTGTTGTTATTGACCTGTCCCCTGTTGTTAGTGACCTGTCCCCTGTTGTTATTGATCTGTTCCCTGTTGTTATTGACCTGTCCCCCTTTGTTAATGACCTGCACCCGTTGCTATTGACCTGTCCACCATTGTTATTGACCTGTCCACTGTTGTTATTGACCTGTCCCCATTGTTATTGACCTGTCCCCCTTTGTTATTGACCTGTCTCCTGTTGTTAGTGACCTGTCCCCATTCTTATTGACCTGTCCCAGTTGTTAATGACCTGTCCTCTGTTGTTATTGACTTGTCCCCCGTTGTTAGTGACCTGTCCCCCGTTGGTATTGACCTGTCCCCGTTGTTATTGACCTGTCCCCTGTTGTTATTGACCTGTCCCTGTTGTTATCGCCCTGTCCCCGTTGTTATTGAGCTATCCCTGTTGTTATCGACCTGTCCCTGTTGTTATTGACATGTCCCTGTTGTTATTGACCTGTCCCCCGTTGTTATTGACCTGTCCCCCATTGTTATTGACCTGTCCCCCGTTGTTATTGACCTGTCCCCTGTTGTTATTGACCTGTCACCGTTGTTATTCATCTGTCGCCCATTGTTATTGACCTGTCCCAGTTGTTATTGACCTGTCCCCGTTGTTATTGACCTGTCCTCCATTGTTATTGTCCTGTCCCTGTTGTTATCGCCCTGTCTCAGTTGTTATTGACCTGTCCCCTATTGTAAGTGACCTGACCCCCGTTGTTATTGATCTGTTCCCTGTTGTTATTGACCTGTCCCCTGTTGTTAGTGACCTGTCCCCTGTTGTTATTGATCTGTTCCCTGTTGTTGTTGACCTGTCCCCCTTTGTTAATGACCTGCACCCGTTGCTATTGACCTGTCCACCATTGTTATTGACCTGTCCCCGTTGTTATTGACCTGTCCCCTGTTGTTATTGACCTGTCCCTGTTGTTATCGCCCTGTCCCCGTTGTTATTGAGCTATCCCTGTTGTTATCGACCTGTCCCTGTTGTTATTGACATGTCCCTATTGTTATTGACCTGTCCCCCGTTGTTATTGATCTGTCCCCCATTGTTATTGACCTGTCCCCCGTTGTTATTGACCTGTCCCCTGTTGTTATTGACCTGTCACCGTTGTTATTCATCTGTCGCCCATTGTTATTGACCTGTCCCAGTTGTTATTGACCTGTCCCCGTTGTTATTGACCTGTCCTCCATTGTTATTGTCCTGTCCCCCGTTGTTATTGACCTGTCCCCCACTGTTATTCATCTGTCGCCCATTGTTATTGACCTGTTCCAGTTGTTATTCACCTGTCTCCCGTTGTTATTGACTTGTCTCCCGTTGTTATTGACCTGTCTCCCGTTGTTATTGATCTGTCCCCCGTTGTTATTAACCTGTCTCTGCTGTTATTGACCTGTCCCCCCGTTGTTATTGACCTGTCCCGGTTGTTATTGACCTTTCACCCATGGTTATTGACCTGTCCCCCATTGTTATTAACCTGTCCACTGTTGTTATTCATCTGCCCCCTGTTGTTATTGACTTGTCCCAAGTTGTTATTGACCTGTCCTCCCGTTGTTATTGACCTGTCCCGGTTGTTATTGACCTGTCCCCTGTTGTTAATGACCTGTCCCCCGTTGTTATTGACCTGTCCCCGTTGTTAATGACCTGTCCCCTGTTGTTATTGACCTGTCCCTGTTGTTATCGCCCTGTCCCCGTTGTTATTGAGCTATCCCTGTTGTTATCGATGTGTCCCTGTTGTTATTGACATGTCCCTGTTGTTATTGACCTGTCCCCCGTTGTTATTGACCTGTCCCCTGTTTTTATTGACCTGTCCCCTGTTATTATTGACCTGTCCCCTGTTGTTAATGGCCTGTCCCCGTTGTTATTGACCTGTCCCTGTTGTTATCGCCCTGTCTCAGTTGTTATTGACCTGTCCCCCATTGTTATTGACCTGTCCCCCGTTGTTTTTGACCTGTCCCCTATTGTAAGTGACCTGACCCCCGTTGTTATTGATCTGTTCCCTGTTGTTATTGACCTGTCCCCTGTTGTTAGTGACCTGTCCCCTGTTGTTATTGATCTGTTCCCTGTTGTTATTGACCTGTCCCCCTTTTTTAATGACCTGCACCCCTTGCTATTGACCTGTCCACCATTGTTATTGACCTCTCCCCTGTTGTTATTGACCTGTCCCCATTGTTATTGACCTGTCCCCCTTTGTTATTGACCTGTCCCCTGTTGTTAGTGACCTGTCCCCATTCTTATTGACCTGTCCCAGTTGTTAATGACCTGTCCTCTGTTGTTATTGACTTGTCCCCCGTTGTTAGTGACCTGTCCCCCATTAGTATTGACCTGTCCCCTGTTCTTATTGACCTGTCCCCTGTTGTTATTGACCTGTCCCCTGTTGTTAATGACCTGTCCCCGTTGTTATTGACCTGTCCCTGTTGTTATCGCCCTGTCTCCGTTGTTATTGACCTGTCCCCTGTTGTTATTGACCTGTCCCCCGTTGTTATTGACCTGTCCCCTGTTGTTATTGATCTGTTCCCTGTTGTTATTGACCTGTCACCCATTGTTTTTGACCTGTCCCCTATTGTTATTGATCTGTTCCCTGTTGTTATTGACCTGTCCCCCTTTGTTAATCACCTGCACCCGTTGCTATTGACCTGTCCACCATTGTTATTTACCTGTCCCCTCTTGTTATTGATCTGTCCCCTGTTGTTATTGACCTGTCCCAGTTGTTAATGACCTGTCCTCTGTTGTTATTGACTTGTCCCCCGTTGTTAGTGACCTGTCCCCCGTTGGTATTGACCTGTCCCCTGTTTTTATTGACCCGTCCCCTGTTAGTATTGACCTGTCCCCTGTTGTTAATGACCTATCCCCGTTGTTATTGACCTGTCCCTGTTGTTATCGCCCTGTCTCCGTTGTTATTGACCTGTCCCCTGTTGTTATTGACCTGTCCCCCGTTGTTATTGACCTGTCCCCTGTTGTTATTGATCTGTTCCCTGTTGTTATTGACCTGTCACCCATTGTTTTTGACCTGTCCCCTATTGTTATTGATCTGTTCCCTGTTGTTATTGACCTGTCCCCCTTTGTTAATCACCTGCACCCGTTGCTATTGACCTGTCCACCATTGTTATTTACCTGTCCCCTCTTGTTATTGATCTGTCCCCTGTTGTTATTGACCTGTCCCAGTTGTTAATGACCTGTCCTCTGTTGTTATTGACTTGTCCCCCGTTGTTAGTGACCTGTCCCCCGTTGGTATTGACCTGTCCCCTGTTTTTATTGACCCGTCCCCTGTTAGTATTGACCTGTCCCCTGTTGTTAATGACCTATCCCCGTTGTTATTGACCTGTCCCTGTTGTTATCGCCCTGTCTCAGTTGTTATTGACCTGTCCCCCATTGTTATTGACCTGTCCCCCGTTGTTAATGACCTGTCCCCTGTTGTTATTGACCTGTCCCGGTTGTTATTGACCTGTCCCCCATTGTTTTTGACCTGTCCCTTATTGTTAGTGACCTGTCCCCCGTTGTTATTGATCTGCTCCCTGTTGTTATTGACCTGTCCCATGTTGTTAGTGACCTGTCCCCTGTTGTTATTGATCTGTTCCCTGTTGTTATTGACCTGTCCCCCTTTTTTAATGACCTGCACCCGTTGCTATTGACCTGTCCACTATTGTTATTGACCTGTCCCCTGTTGTTATTGACCTGTCCCCATTGTTATTGACCTGTTCCCCTTTGTTATTGACCTGTCCCCTGTTGTTAGTGACCTGTCCCCATTCTTATTGACCTGTCCCAGTTGTTAATGACCTGTCCTCTGTTGTTATTGACTTGTCCCCCGTTGTTAGTGACCTGTCCCCCGTTGGTATTGACCTGTCCCCTGTTTTTATTGATCTGTCCCCTGTTGTTATTGACCTGTCCCAGTTGTTAATGACCTGTCCTCTGTTGTTATTGACTTGTCCCCCGTTGTTAGTGACCTGTCCCCCGTTGGTATTGACCTGTCCCCTGTTTTTATTGACCTGTCCCCTGTTGTTATTGACCTGTCCCCTGTTGTTAATGACCTGTCCCCGTTGTTATTGACCTGTCCCTGTTGTTATCGCCATGTCTCCGTTGTTATTGAGCTATCCCTGTTGTTATCGACCTGTCCCTGTTGTTATTGACATGTCCCTGTTGTTATTGACCTGTCCCTGTTGTTATTGACCTGTGCCCGTTGTTACTGACCTGTCCCCCATTGTTTTGACCTGTCCCCCATTGTTATTGACATGTCCCCTGTTGTTATTGAACTTTCCCCTCTTGTTATTGACCTGAGCCCATTGTTATTGACCTGTCCCCCGCTATTATTGACCTTTCCCCAGTTGTTATTGACCTGTCCCCGTTGTTATTGACCTGTCCCCCTTTGTTTATGACCTGTCCCCCGTTTTTATTGACCTGTCCCCGTTGTTATTGACCTGTCCCCGTTGTTATAGACCGGTCCCCCGTTGTTAATGACCTGTCCCCGTTGTTATCGACCTGCCCCCTGTTGTTATTGACTTGTCCCAAGTTGTTATTGACCTGTCTCCCGTTGTTATTGACCTGTCTCTGCTGTTATTGACCTGTCTCTGCTATTATTGACCTGTCCTCCCGTTGTTATTGACCTGTCCCGGTTGTTATTGACCTTTCCCCCATGGTTATTGACCTGTCCCCCATTGTTATTGACCTGTCCACTGTTGTTATTCATCTGTTCCCATTGCTAGTGAACTGTCACCTGTTGTTATTGAACTGTCTCCCGTTGTTATTGACCTGTCTCTGCTGTTATTGACCTGTCTCTGCTGTTAGTGACCTGTCCTCCCGTTGTTATTGACCTGTCCCGGTTGTTATTGACCTGTCCCCTGTTGTTAATGACCTGTCCCCCGTTGTTATTGACCTGTCCCCGTTGTTAATGACCTGTCCCCTGTTGTTATTGACCTGTCCCTGTTGTTATTGACCTGTGCCCGTTGTTACTGACCTGTCCCCCATTGTTTTGACCTGTCCCCCATTGTTATTGACATGTCCCCTGTTGTTATTGAACTTTCCCCTCTTGTTATTGACCTGAGCCCATTGTTATTGACCTGTCCCCCGCTATTATTGACCTTTCCCCAGTTGTTATTGACCTGTCCCCGTTGTTATTGACCTGTCCCCCTTTGTTTATGACCTGTCCCCCGTTTTTATTGACCTGTCCCCGTTGTTATTGACCTGTCCCCGTTGTTATAGACCGGTCCCCCGTTGTTAATGACCTGTCCCCGTTGTTATCGACCTGCCCCCTGTTGTTATTGACTTGTCCCAAGTTGTTATTGACCTGTCTCCCGTTGTTATTGACCTGTCTCTGCTGTTATTGACCTGTCTCTGCTATTATTGACCTGTCCTCCCGTTGTTATTGACCTGTCCCGGTTGTTATTGACCTTTCCCCCATGGTTATTGACCTGTCCCCCATTGTTATTGACCTGTCCACTGTTGTTATTCATCTGTTCCCATTGCTATTGAACTGTCACCTGTTGTTATTGAACTGTCTCCCGTTGTTATTGACCTGTCTCTGCTGTTATTGACCTGTCTCTGCTGTTATTGACCTGTCCTCCCGTTGTTATTGACCTGTCCCGGTTGTTATTGACCTGTCCCCTGTTGTTAATGACCTGTCCCCCGTTGTTATTGACCTGTCCCCGTTGTTAATGACCTGTCCCCTGTTGTTATTGACCTGTCCCTGTTGTTATCGCCCTGTCCCCGTTGTTATTGAGCTATCCCTGTTGTTATCGACCTGTCCCTGTTGTTATTGACATGTCCCTGTTGTTATTGACCTGTCCCCCGTTGTTATTGACCTGTCCCCTGTTTTTATTGACCTGTCCCCTGTTATTATTGACCTGTCCCCTGTTGTTAATGGCCTGTCCCCGTTGTTATTGACCTGTCCCTGTTGTTATCGCCCTGTCTCAGTTGTTATTGACCTGTCCCCCATTGTTATTGACCTGTCCCCCGTTGTTATTGACCTGTCCCCTATTGTAAGTGACCTGACCCCCGTTGTTATTGATCTGTTCCCTGTTGTTATTGACCTGTCCCCTGTTGTTAGTGACCTGTCCCCTGTTGTTATTGATCTGTTCCCTGTTGTTATTGACCTGTCCCCCTTTGTTAATGACCTGCACCCGTTGCTATTGACCTGTCCACCATTGTTATTGACCTGTCCCCTGTTGTTATTGACCTGTCCCCATTGTTATTGACCTGTCCCCCTTTGTTATTGACCTGTCTCCTGTTGTTAGTGACCTGTCCCCATTCTTATTGACCTGTCCCAGTTGTTAATGACCTGTCCTCTGTTGTTATTGACTTGTCCCCCGTTGTTAGTGACCTGTCCCCCGTTGGTATTGACCTGTCCCCGTTGTTATTGACCTGTCCCCTGTTGTTATTGACCTGTCCCTGTTGTTATCACCCTGTCCCCGTTGTTATTGAGCTATCCCTGTTGTTATCGACCTGTCCCTGTTGTTATTGTCCTGTCCCCCGTTGTTATTGACCTGTCCCCCGTTGTTATTGACCTGTCCCCCATTGTTATTGACCTGTCCCCCGTTGTTATTGACCTGTCCCCTGTTGTTATTGACCTGTCACCGTTGTTATTCATCTGTCGCCCATTGTTATTGACCTGTCCCAGTTGTTATTGACCTGTCCCCGTTGTTATTGACCTGTCCTCCATTGTTATTGTCCTGTCCCTGTTGTTATCGCCCTGTCTCAGTTGTTATTGACCTGTCCCCTATTGTAAGTGACCTGACCCCCGTTGTTATTGATCTGTTCCCTGTTGTTATTGACCTGTCCCCTGTTGTTAGTGACCTGTCCCCTGTTGTTATTGATCTGTTCCCTGTTGTTATTGACCTGTCCCCCTTTGTTAATGACCTGCACCCGTTGCTATTGACCTGTCCACCATTGTTATTGACCTGTCCCCGTTGTTATTGACCTGTCCCCTGTTGTTATTGACCTGTCCCTGTTGTTATCGCCCTGTCCCCGTTGTTATTGAGCTATCCCTGTTGTTATCGACCTGTCCCTGTTGTTATTGACATGTCCCTATTGTTATTGACCTGTCCCCCGTTGTTATTGACCTGTCCCCCATTGTTATTGACCTGTCCCCCGTTGTTATTGACCTGTCCCCTGTTGTTATTGACCTGTCACCGTTGTTATTCATCTGTCGCCCATTGTTATTGACCTGTCCCAGTTGTTATTGACCTGTCCCCGTTGTTATTGACCTGTCCTCCATTGTTATTGTCCTGTCCCCCGTTGTTATTGACCTGTCCCCCACTGTTATTCATCTGTCGCCCATTGTTATTGACCTGTTCCAGTTGTTATTCACCTGTCTCCCGTTGTTATTGACTTGTCTCCCGTTGTTATTGACCTGTCTCCCGTTGTTATTGATCTGTCCCCCGTTGTTATTAACCTGTCTCTGCTGTTATTGACCTGTCCCCCCGTTGTTATTGACCTGTCCCGGTTGTTATTGACCTTTCACCCATGGTTATTGACCTGTCCCCCATTGTTATTAACCTGTCCACTGTTGTTATTCATCTGTCCCCATTGCTATTGACCTGTCACCTGTTGTTATTGATCTGTACCCGTTGTTATTGACCTGTTTCCGTTGTTGTTGACCTGTCCCGGTTGTTTATGACCTCTCCCCCATTGTTATTGAGCTATCCCTGTTGTTATCGACCTGTCCCTGTTGTTATTGACATGTCCCTGTTGTTATTGACCTGTCCCCCGTTGTTATTGACCTGTCCCCTGTTGTTATTTTCCTGTCCCGGTTGTGATTGACCTGTCACCGTTGTTATTCATCTGTCGCCCATTGTTATTGACCTGTCCCAGTTGTTATTGACCTGTCCCCGTTGTTATTGACCTGTCCCCCATTGTTATTGACCTGTTCCCCCGTTGTTATTGACCTGTCCCCTGTTGTTATTGACCTGTCCCCTGTTGTTATTGACCTGTCCCGGTTGTTATTGACCTGTCCCCCATTGTTTTTGACCTGTCCCCTATTGTAAGTGACCTGACCCCCGTTGTTATTGATCTGTTCCCTGTTGTTATTGACCTGTCCCCTGTTGTTAGTGACCTGTCCCCTGTTGTTATTGATCTGTTCCCTGTTGTTATTGACCTGTCCCCCTTTGTTAATGACCTGCACCCCTTGCTATTGACCTGTCCACCATTGTTATTGACCTCTCCCCTGTTGTTATTGACCTGTCCCCATTGTTATTGACCTGTCCCCCTTTGTTATTGACCTGTCCCCTGTTGTTAGTGACCTGTCCCCATTCTTATTGACCTGTCCCAGTTGTTAATGACCTGTCCTCTGTTGTTATTGACTTGTCCCCCGTTGTTAGTGACCTGTCCCCCATTGGTATTGACCTGTCCCCTGTTCTTATTGACCTGTCCCCTGTTGTTATTGACCTGTCCCCTGTTGTTAATGACCTGTCCCCGTTGTTATTGACCTGTCCCTGTTGTTATCGCCCTGTCTCCGTTGTTATTGACCTGTCCCCTGTTGTTATTGCCTTGTCCCCCGTTGTTATTGACCTGTCCCCTGTTGTTATTGATCTGTTCCCTGTTGTTATTGACCTGTCACCCATTGTTTTTGACCTGTCCCCTATTGTTATTGATCTGTTCCCTGTTGTTATTGACCTGTCCCCCTTTGTTAATCACCTGCACCCGTTGCTATTGACCTGTCCACCATTGTTATTTACCTGTCCCCTCTTGTTATTGATCTGTCCCCTGTTGTTATTGACCTGTCCCAGTTGTTAATGACCTGTCCTCTGTTGTTATTGACTTGTCCCCCGTTGTTAGTGACCTGTCCCCCGTTGGTATTGACCTGTCCCCTGTTTTTATTGACCTGTCCCCTGTTAGTATTGACCTGTCCCCTGTTGTGAATGACCTATCCCCGTTGTTATTGACCTGTCCCTGTTGTTATCGCCCTGTCTCAGTTGTTATTGACCTGTCCCCCATTGTTATTGACCTGTCCCCCGTTGTTAATGACCTGTCCCCTGTTGTTATTGACCTGTCCCGGTTGTTATTGACCTGTCCCCCATTGTTTTTGACCTGTCCCTTATTGTTAGTGACCTGTCCCCCGTTGTTATTGATCTGCTCCCTGTTGTTATCGACCTGTCCCATGTTGTTAGTGACCTGTCCCCTGTTGTTATTGATCTGTTCCCTGTTGTTATTGACCTGTCCCCCTTTTTTAATGACCTGCACCCGTTGCTATTGACCTGTCCACCATTGTTATTGACCTGTCCCCTGTTGTTATTGACCTGTCCCCATTGTTATTGACCTGTTCCCCTTTGTTATTGACCTGTCCCCTGTTGTTAGTGACCTGTCCCCATTCTTATTGACCTGTCCCAGTTGTTAATGACCTGTCCTCTGTTGTTATTGACTTGTCCCCCGTTGTTAGTGACCTGTCCCCCGTTGGTATTGACCTGTCCCCTGTTTTTATTGATCTGTCCCCTGTTGTTATTGACCTGTCCCAGTTGTTAATGACCTGTCCTCTGTTGTTATTGACTTGTCCCCCGTTGTTAGTGACCTGTCCCCCGTTGTATTGACCTGTCCCCTGTTTTTATTGACCTGTCCCCTGTTGTTATTGACCTGTCCCCTGTTGTTAATGACTTGTCCCCGTTGTTATTGACCTGTCCCTGTTGTTATCGCCATGTCTCCGTTGTTATTGAGCTATCCCTGTTGTTATCGACCTGTCCCTGTTGTTATTGACATGTCCCTGTTGTTATTGACCTGTGCCCTGTTGTTATCGACCTGTTCCCTGTTGTTATTGACCTGTCCCCCGTTGTTAAAGACCTGTCCCCCGTTGTTACTGCCCTGTCCCTTGTTATTATTCACCTGTCTCCGCTGTTATTGACCTGTCCCCCTTTGTTACTGACCTGTCCCCTGTTGTTATTGACCTGTCCCCGTTGTTATTGACCTGCCCCCCGATATTATTGACCTGTGCCCCATTGTTATTGACCTGTCCCCCGTTATTATTGACCGGTCCCCGTTGTTATTGACCTGTCCCCCATTATTATTGACCTTTCCCCTGTTGTTATTGACCTGTCTCCGCTGTTATTGACCTGTCCCCCTTTGTTACTGACCTGTCCCCGTTGTTATTGACCTGGCCCCCGTTGTTACTGCCCTGTCCCTTGTTATTATTCACCTGTCTCCGCTGTTATTGACCTGTCCCCCTTTGTTACTGACCTGTCCCCTGTTGTTATTGACCTGTCCCCGTTGTTATTGACCTGCCCCCTTTTGTTATCGACCAGCCCCCTGTTGTTATTGACTTGTCCCAAGTTGTTATTGACCTGTCCCCCGTTGTTATTCAGCTGTGCCCCGTTGTTATTGACCTGTCCCCCGTTGTTATTGACCTGTCCCCGTTGTTATTCACCTGTCCCCGTTGATATTGACCTGTCCCCGTTGTTATTGACCTATCCCCGTTGTTATTGATCTGTCCCCCGTTGTTATCTGTCCCCCGTTGTTATTGACATTTCCCCCATTGTTATTGACCTGTCCCCCATTGTTATTGACCTGTCCACTGTTGTTATTGATCTGTCCCCGTTGTTATTGACCTGTTTCCGTTGTTACTGACCTGTCCCCTGTTGTTATTGACCTGTCCCCCGTTGTTATTGACCTGTCCCCGTTGTTATTGACCTGTCCCCCGTTGATATTGACCTGTCCCCGTTGTTATTGACCTATCCCCGTTGTTATTGATCTGTCCCCCGTTGTTATCTGTCCCCCGTTGTTATTGACATTTCCCCCATTGTTATTGACCTGTCCCCCATTGTTATTGACCTGTCCACTGTTGTTATTGATCTGTCCCCGTTGTTATTGACCTGTTTCCGTTGTTACTGACCTGTCCCCTGTTGTTATTGACCGGTCCCCGTTGTTATTGACCTGTCCCCCGTTATTATTGACCTTTCCCCTGTTGTTATTGACCTGTCTCCGCTGTTATTGACCTGGCCCCCGTTGTTACTGCCCTGTCCCTTGTTATTATTCACCTGTCTCCGCTGTTATTGACCTGTCCCCCTTTGTTACTGACCTGTCCCCTGTTGTTATTGACCTGTCCCCGTTGTTATTGACCTGCCCCCTTTTGTTATCGACCAGCCCCCTGTTGTTATTGACTTGTCCCAAGTTGTTATTGACCTGTCCCCCGTTATTATTCATCTGTCCCCCGTTGTTATTGACCTGTCCCCCGTTGTTATTGACCTGTCCCCGTTGTTATTGACCTGCCCACTTTTGTTATCGACCAGCCCCCTGTTGTTATTGACTTGTCCCAAGTTGTTATTGACCTGTCCCCCTTTGTTACTGACCTGTCCACTGTTGTTATTGATCTGTCCCCGTTGTTATAGACCGGTCCCCCGTTGTTAATGACCTGTCCCCGTTGTTATCGACCTGCCCCCTGTTGTTATTGACTTGTCCCAAGTTGTTATTGACCTGTCCCCCGTTATTATTCATCTCTCCCCCGTTGTTATTGACCTGTCCCCCGTTGTTATTGACCTGTCTCTGCTGTTATTGACCTGTCCCCCCGTTGTTATTGACCTGTCCTGGTTGTTATTGACCTTTCCCCCATGGTTATTGGCCTGTCCCCCATTGTTATTGACCTGTCCACTGTTGTTATTCATCTGTCCCCATTGCTATTGACCTGTCACCTGTTGTTATTGAACTGTCCCCTTTGTTATTGACCTGTTTCCGTTGTTGTTGACCTGTCCCGGTTGTTTATGACCTCTCCCCCATTGTTATTGACCTGTCCACTGTTGTTATTCATCTGTCCCCATTGCTATTGACCTGTCACCTGTTGTTATTGAACTGTCCCCGTTGTTATCGACCTGTCCCCGTTGTTAATGACATGTCCCTGGTTTTATTGACCTCTCCCCCGTTGTTATTGACCTGTCCCCTATTATTAGTGACCTGTCCCCAGTTGTTATTGATCTGTTCCCTGTTGTTATTGACCTGTCCCCTGTTGTTAGTGACCTGTCCCCTGTTGTTATTGATCTGTTCCCTGTTGTTATTGACCTGTCCCCCTTTGTTAATGACCTGCACCCGTTGCTATTGACCTGTCCACCATTGTTATTGACCTGTCCCCTCTTGTTATTGATCTGTCCCCTGTTGTTATTGACCTGTCCCAGTTGTTAATGACCTGTCCTCTGTTGTTATTGACTTGTCCCCCGTTGTTAGTGACCTGTCCCCCGTTGTTATTGACCTGTCCCCTGTTTTTATTGACCTGTCCCGTTATTATTGACCTGTCCCCTGTTGTTAATGACCTGTCCCCGTTGTTATTGACCTGTCCCTGTTGTTATCGCCCTGTCTCAGTTGTTATTGACCTGTCCCCCATTGTTATTGACCTGTTCCCCGTTGTTATTGACCTGTCGCCCATTGTTATTGACCTGTCCCCTGTTGTTATTAACCTGTCCCGGTTGTTATTGACTTGTCCCCGTTGTTATTGACCTGTATCCCGTTGTTATTGACCTGTCCCCTGTTGTTATTGACCTGTCCCGGTTGTTATTGACCTGCCCCTGTTGTTATTGACATGTCCCTGTTGTTATTGACCTGTGCCCTGTTGTTATCGACCTGTTCCCTGTTGTTATCGACCTTTCCCCCGTTGTTATTGACCTGTGCCCTGTTGTTATCGACCTGTTCCCTGTTGTTATCGACCTTTCCCCCGTTGTTATTGACCTTTACCGGTTGTTATTGACCTGTCCTCCGTTGTTTTTGACCTGTCCCCTGTTGTTAGTGGCCTGTCCCCCGTTGTTATTGACCTGCCCCTGTTGTTTTTGACCTGTCCCCCATTGTTCTTGACCAGTCCCCTGTCGTTGGTGACCTGTCCCCGTTGTTATTGACCTGCCCCCCGTTATTATTGACCTGTGCCCCATTGTTATTGACCTGTCCCCCGTTATTATTGACCTTTCCCCTGTTGTTATTGACCTGTCTCCGCTGTTATTGACCTGTCCCCCTTTGTTACTGACCTGTCCCCGTTGTTATTGACCTGGCCCCCGTTGTTACTGCCCTGTCCCTTGTTATTATTCACCTGTCTGCGCTGTTATTGACCTGTCCCCCTTTGTTACTGACCTGTCCCCTGTTGTTATTGACCTGTCCCCGTTGTTATTGACCTGCCCCCTTTTGTTATCGACCAGCCCCCTGTTGTTATTGACTTGCCCCAAGTTGTTATTGACCTGTCCCCCGTTGTTATTCAGCTGTGCCCCGTTGTTATTGACCTGTCCCCCGTTGTTATTGGCCTGTCCCCGTTGTTATTCACCTGTCCCCCGTTGTTATTGACCTGTCCCCGTTGTTGTTGACCTGTCCCCGTTGTTATTGACCTGTCCCCCTTTGTTACTGACCTGTCCCCTGTTGTTATTGACCTGTCCCCGTTGTTATTGACCTGCCCCCTTTTGTTATCGACCAGCCCCCTGTTGTTATTGACTTGCCCCAAGTTGTTATTGACCTGTCCCCCGTTGTTATTCAGCTGTGCCCCGTTGTTATTGACCTGTCCCCCGTTGTTATTGACCTGTCTCCGCTGTTATTGACCTGTCCCCCTTTGTTACTGACCTGTCCCCGTTGTTATTGACCTGTCCCCCGTTGTTACTGCCCTGTCCCTTGTTATTATTCACCTGTCTCCGCTGTTATTGACCTGTCCCCCTTTGTTACTGACCTGTCCCCTGTTGTTATTGACCTGTCCCTGTTGTTATTGACCTGCCCCCTTTTGTTATCGACCAGCCCCCTGTTGTTATTGACTTGTCCCAAGTTGTTATTGACCTGTCCCCCGTTGTTATTCAGCTGTGCCCCGTTGTTATTGACCTGTCCCCCGTTGTTATTGACCTGTCTCCGCTGTTATTGACCTGTCCCCCTTTGTTACTGACCTGTCCCCGTTGTTATTGACCTGGCCCCCGTTGTTACTGCCCTGTCCCTTGTTATTATTCACCTGTCTCCGCTGTTATTGACCTGTCCCCCTTTGTTACTGACCTGTCCCCTGTTGTTATTGACCTGTCCCTGTTGTTATTGACCTGCCCCCTTTTGTTATCGACCAGCCCCCTGTTGTTATTGACTTGTCCCAAGTTGTTATTGACCTGTCCCCAGTTGGTATTCAGCTGTGCCCCGTTGTTATTGACCTGTCCCCCGTTGTTATTGACCTGTCCCCGTTGTTATTCACCTGTCCCCCGTTGATATTGACCTATCCCCGTTGTTATTGATCTGTCCCCCGTTGTTATCTGTCCTCCGTTGTTATTCACATTTCCCCCATTGTTATTGACCTGTCCCCCATTGTTATTGACCTGTCCACTGTTGTTATTGACCTGTCCACTGTTGTTATTGACCTGTCCCCGTTGTTGTTGACCTGCCCCAATTGTTATTGACCTGTCCCCCGTTGTTATTGACCTGTCCCCATTGTTACTGACCTGTCCCTCGTTGCTACTGACCTTTCCTCTGTTGGTATTGAACTGTCCCCCGTTTTTATTGACCGGCCCTCGTTGTTATTTACTGTCCTCGTTGTTATTGACCTGCCCCGTTGTTACTGACCTGTCCCCCATTGTTACTGACCTGTCCCCTGTTGTTATTGACCTGTCCCTGTTGTTATTGACGTGTGCCCGTTGTTACTGACCTGTCCCCCATTGTTTTGACCTGTCCCCCATTGTTATTGACATGTCCCCTGTTGTTATTGACCTTTCCCCTCTTGTTATTGACCTGAGCCCGTTGTTATTGACCTGTCCCCCGCTATTATTGACCTTTCCCCTGTTGTTATTGACCTGTCCCCGTTGTTATTGACTTGTCCCCCTTTGTTACTGACCTGTCCCCCGTTTTTAATGACCTGTCCCCCATTGTTACTGACCTGTCCCCTGTTGTTATTGACCTGTCCCTGTTGTTATTGACGTGTGCCCGTTGTTACTGACCTGTCCCCCATTGTTTTGACCTGTCCCCCATTGTTATTGACATGTCCCCTGTTGTTATTGACCTTTCCCCTCTTGTTATTGACCTGAGCCCGTTGTTATTGACCTGTCCCCCGCTATTATTGACCTTTCCCCTGTTGTTATTGACCTGTTCCCGTTGTTATTGACTTGTCCCCCTTTGTTACTGACCTGTCCCCCGTTTTTAATGACCTGTCCCCCGTTTTTATTGACCTGTCCCCGTTGTTATTGACCTGTCCCCGTTTTTAATGACCTGTCCCCCGTTGTTATCGACCTGCCCCCTGTTGTTATTGACCTGTCCCCCGTTGTTATTCACCTATCTCCCGTTGTTATTGACCTGTCTCCCGTTGTTATTGACTTGTCTCCCGTTGTTATTGACCTGTCTTTGCTGTTATTGACCTGTCCCCCCGTTGTTATTGACCTGTCCACTGTTGTTATTCATCTGTCCCCATTGCTATTGACCTGTCACCTGTTGTTATTGAACTGTCCCCGTTGTTATTGACCTGTTTCCGTTGTTATTGACCTGTCCCGGTTGTTTATGACCTCTCCCCCATTGTTATTGACCTGTCCACTGTTGTTATTCATCTGTCCCCATTGCTATTGACCTGTCCCCCGTTGTTATTGACCTGTCCCCTGTTGTTATTGACCTGTTCCTTTTTGTTATTGACCTGCCCCCATTGATATTGACCCTGTCCCTCTTGTTATTGAATTGTCCCCAGTTGTTATTGACCTGTCCCCGTTGTTATTGACCTGCCCCCGTTGTTACTGACCTGTCCCCCGTTGCTACTGACCTTTCCCCCGTTGTTATTGACCTGTCCCCCGTTACTATTGACGTTTCCCCTGTTGTTATTGACCTGTCCCCGTTGTTATTGACCTGCCCCCGTTGTTACTGACCTGTCCCCCGTTGTTACTGACCTGTCCCGTGTTGTTATTGACCTGTCCCTGTTGTTATTGACCTGTCCCTGTTGTTACTGACCTGTCCCCCATTGTTTTGACCTGTCCCCCATTGTTATTGACATGTCCCCTGTTGTTATTGACCTGTCCCCTCTTGTTATTGTCCTGGGCCCGTTGTTATTGACCTGTCCCCCGTTATTATTGATCTTTCCCCTATTGTTATTGACCTGTCCCCGTTGTTATTGACCTGGCCCCCGTTGTTACTGACCTGTCCCCTGTTGTTATTGACCTGTCCCCATTGTTATTGACCTTTCCCTGTTGTTATTGACCGGACCCCCGTTGTTATTGACCTGTCCCCGTTGTTATCGACCTGCCCCCTTTTGTTATCGACCAACCCCCTATAGTTATTGACTTGTCCCAAGTTGTTATTGACCTGCCCCCATTGTTATTGACCTGTCCCCCGTTGTTATTGACCTGCCCCCATTGTTACTGACCTGTCCCCCGTTGCTACTGACCTTTCCCCCGTTGTTATTGACCTGTCCCCCATTATTATTGACCTTTCCCCTGTTGTTATTGACCTGTCCCCGTTGTTATTGACCTGCCCCCGTTGTTACTGACCTGTCCCCCGTTGTTACTGACCTGTCCCCTTTTGTTATTGACCTGTCCCCTTTTGTTATTGACCTGTCCCTGTTGTTACTGACCTTTCCCCCATTGTTTTGACCTGTCCCCCATTGTTATTGACATGTCCCCTGTTGTTATTGACCTGTCCCCTCTTGTTATTGACCTGAGCCCGTTGTTATTGACCTGTCCCCCGTTATTATTGACCTTTCCCCTGTTGTTATTCACCTGTCTCCGCTGTCATTGACCTGTCCCCCTTTGTTACTGGCCTGTCCCCTGTTGTTATTGACCTGTCCCCGTTGTTAATGACCTTTCCCCATTGTTATAGATCGGTCCCCCGTTGTTATTGACCTGTCCCCGTTGTTATCGACCTGCCCCCTTTTGTTATCGACCAGCCCCCTGTAGTTATTGACCTGTCCCATGTTGTTATTGACCTGTCCCCATTGTTATTGACCTGTCCACTGTTGTTATTGGTCTGTCCCCATTGCTATTGACCTGTCACCTGTTGTTATTGATCTGTACCCGTTGTTATTGACCTGTTTCCGTTGTTTCTGACCTGTCCCCTGTTGTTATTGACCTGTCCCTGTTGTTATTGACCTGTGCCCGTTGTTACTGACCTGTCCCCCATTGTTTTGACCTGTCCCCCATTGTTATTGACATGTCCACCTGTTGTTATTGACCTGTCCCCTCTTGTTATTGACCTGGGCCCATTGTTATTGACCTTTCCCCCGTTATTATTGACCTTTCCCCTGTTGTTATTGACCTGTCCCCGTTGTTATTGACCTGTCCCCCGTTGTTACTGCCCTGTCCCTTGTTATTATTCACCTGTCTCCGCTGTTATTGACCTGTCCCCCTTTGTTACTGACCTGTCCCCTGTTGTTATTGACCTGTCCCCGTTGTTATTGACCTGCCCCCTTTTGTTATCGACCAGCCCCCTGTTGTTATTGACTTGTCCCAAGTTGTTATTGACCTGTCCCCCGTTATTATTCATCTGTCCCCCGTTGTTATTGACCTGTCCCCCGTTGTTATTGACCTGTCCCCGTTGTTATTGACCTGCCCACTTTTGTTATCGACCAGCCCCCTGTTGTTATTGACTTGTCCCAAGTTGTTATTGACCTGTCCCCCTTTGTTACTGACCTGTCCACTGTTGTTATTGATCTGTCCCCGTTGTTATAGACCGGTCCCCCGTTGTTAATGACCTGTCCCCGTTGTTATCGACCTGCCCCCTGTTGTTATTGACTTGTCCCAAGTTGTTATTGACCTGTCCCCCGTTATTATTCATCTCTCCCCCGTTGTTATTGACCTGTCCCCCGTTGTTATTGACCTGTCTCTGCTGTTATTGACCTGTCCCCCCGTTGTTATTGACCTGTCCTGGTTGTTATTGACCTTTCCCCCATGGTTATTGGCCTGTCCCCGTTGTTATTGACCTATCCCCGTTGTTATTGATCTGTCCCCCGTTGTTATCTGTCCCCCGTTGTTATTGACATTTCCCCCATTGTTATTGACCTGTCCCCCATTGTTATTGACCTGTCCACTGTTGTTATTGATCTGTCCCCGTTGTTATTGACCTGTTTCCGTTGTTACTGACCTGTCCCCTGTTGTTATTGACCGGTCCCCGTTGTTATTGACCTGTCCCCCGTTATTATTGACCTTTCCCCTGTTGTTATTGACCTGTCTCCGCTGTTATTGACCTGGCCCCCGTTGTTACTGCCCTGTCCCTTGTTATTATTCACCTGTCTCCGCTGTTATTGACCTGTCCCCCTTTGTTACTGACCTGTCCCCTGTTGTTATTGACCTGTCCCCGTTGTTATTGACCTGCCCCCTTTTGTTATCGACCAGCCCCCTGTTGTTATTGACTTGTCCCAAGTTGTTATTGACCTGTCCCCCGTTATTATTCATCTGTCCCCCGTTGTTATTGACCTGTCCCCCGTTGTTATTGACCTGTCCCCGTTGTTATTGACCTGCCCACTTTTGTTATCGACCAGCCCCCTGTTGTTATTGACTTGTCCCAAGTTGTTATTGACCTGTCCCCCTTTGTTACTGACCTGTCCACTGTTGTTATTGATCTGTCCCCGTTGTTATAGACCGGTCCCCCGTTGTTAATGACCTGTCCCCGTTGTTATCGACCTGCCCCCTGTTGTTATTGACTTGTCCCAAGTTGTTATTGACCTGTCCCCCGTTATTATTCATCTGTCCCCCGTTGTTATTGACCTGTCCCCCGTTGTTATTGACCTGTCTCTGCTGTTATTGACCTGTCCCCCCGTTGTTATTGACCTGTCCTGGTTGTTATTGACCTTTCCCCCATGGTTATTGGCCTGTCCCCCATTGTTATTGACCTGTCCACTGTTGTTATTCATCTGTCCCCATTGCTATTGACCTGTCACCTGTTGTTATTGAACTGTCCCCTTTGTTATTGACCTGTTTCCGTTGTTGTTGACCTGTCCCGGTTGTTTATGACCTCTCCCCCATTGTTATTGACCTGTCCACTGTTGTTATTCATCTGTCCCCATTGCTATTGACCTGTCACCTGTTGTTATTGAACTGTCCCCGTTGTTATCGACCTGTCCCCGTTGTTAATGACATGTCCCTGGTTTTATTGACCTCTCCCCCGTTGTTATTGACCTGTCCCCTATTGTTAGTGACCTGTCCCCAGTTGTTATTGATCTGTTCCCTGTTGTTATTGACCTGTCCCCTGTTGTTAGTGACCTGTCCCCTGTTGTTATTGATCTGTTCCCTGTTGTTATTGACCTGTCCCCCTTTGTTAATGACCTGCACCCGTTGCTATTGACCTGTCCACCATTGTTATTGACCTGTCCCCCGTTGTTATTGACCTGTCCCCATTGTTATTGACCTGTCCCCTGTTGTTAGTGACCTGTCCCCATTCCTATTGACCTGTCCCAGTTGTTAATGACCTGTCCTCTGTTGTTATGGACTTGTCCCCCGTTGTTAGTGACCTGTCCCCCGTTGGTATTGACTTGTCCCCTGTTTTTATTGACCTGTCCCCTGTTGTTAATGACCTGTCCCCGTTGTTATTGACCTGTCCCTGTTGTTATCGCCCTGTCTCCGTTGTTATTGACCTGTCCCCTGTTGTTATTGACCTGTCCCCCGTTGTTATTGACCTGTCCCCTGTTGTTATTGACCTGTCCTGGTTGTTATTGACCTGTCCCCCATTGTTTTTGACCTGTCCCCTATTGTTACTGACCTGTCCCCGTTGTTATTGATCTGTTCCCTGTTGTTATTGACCTGTCCCCTGTTGTTAGTGACCTGTCCCCTGTTTTTTATTGATCTGTTCCCTGTTGTTATTGACCTGTCTCCCTTTGTTAATGACCTGCACCCGTTGCTATTGACCTGTCCACCATTGTTATTGACCTGTCCCCCGTTGTTATTGACCTGTCCCCATTGTTATTGACCTGTCCCCCTTTGTTATTGACCTGTCCCCTGTTGTTAGTGACCTGTCCCCATTCCTATTGACCTGTCCCAGTTGTTAATGACCTGTCCTCTGTTGTTATGGACTTGTCCCCCGTTGTTAGTGACCTGTCCCCCGTTGGTATTGACTTGTCCCCTGTTTTTATTGACCTGTCCCCTGTTGTTAATGACCTGTCCCCGTTGTTATTGACCTGTCCCTGTTGTTATCGCCCTGTCTCCGTTGTTATTGACCTGTCCCCTGTTGTTATTGACCTGTCCCCCGTTGTTATTGACCTGTCCCCTGTTGTTATTGACCTGTCCTGGTTGTTATTGACCTGTCCCCCATTGTTTTTGACCTGTCCCCTATTGTTACTGACCTGTCCCCGTTGTTATTGATCTGTTCCCTGTTGTTATTGACCTGTCCCCTGTTGTTAGTGACCTGTCCCCTGTTTTTTATTGATCTGTTCCCTGTTGTTATTGACCTGTCTCCCTTTGTTAATGACCTGCACCCGTTGCTATTGACCTGTCCACCATTGTTATTGACCTGTCCCCCGTTGTTAGTGACCTTTCCCCCGTTGTTATTGACCTGTCCCCCGTTACTATTGACGTTTCCCCTGTTGTTATTGACCTGTCCCCGTTGTTATTGACCTGCCCCCGTTGTTACTGACCTGTCCCCCGTTGTTACTGACCTGTCCCGTGTTGTTATTGACCTGTCCCTGTTGTTATTGACCTGTCCCTGTTGTTACTGACCTGTCCCCCATTGTTTTGACCTGTCCCCCATTGTTATTGACATGTCCCCTGTTGTTATTGACCTGTCCCCTCTTGTTATTGTCCTGGGCCCGTTGTTATTGACCTGTCCCCCGTTATTATTGATCTTTCCCCTATTGTTATTGACCTGTCCCCGTTGTTATTGACCTGGCCCCCGTTGTTACTGACCTGTCCCCTGTTGTTATTGACCTGTCCCCATTGTTATTGACCTTTCCCTGTTGTTATTGACCGGACCCCCGTTGTTATTGACCTGTCCCCGTTGTTATCGACCTGCCCCCTTTTGTTATCGACCAACCCCCTATAGTTATTGACTTGTCCCAAGTTGTTATTGACCTGCCCCCATTGTTATTGACCTGTCCCCCGTTGTTATTGACCTGCCCCCATTGTTACTGACCTGTCCCCCGTTGCTACTGACCTTTCCCCCGTTGTTATTGACCTGTCCCCCATTATTATTGACCTTTCCCCTGTTGTTATTGACCTGTCCCCGTTGTTATTGACCTGCCCCCGTTGTTACTGACCTGTCCCCCGTTGTTACTGACCTGTCCCCTTTTGTTATTGACCTGTCCCCTTTTGTTATTGACCTGTCCCTGTTGTTACTGACCTTTCCCCCATTGTTTTGACCTGTCCCCCATTGTTATTGACATGTCCCCTGTTGTTATTGACCTGTCCCCTCTTGTTATTGACCTGAGCCCGTTGTTATTGACCTGTCCCCCGTTATTATTGACCTTTCCCCTGTTGTTATTCACCTGTCTCCGCTGTCATTGACCTGTCCCCCTTTGTTACTGGCCTGTCCCCTGTTGTTATTGACCTGTCCCCGTTGTTAATGACCTTTCCCCATTGTTATAGATCGGTCCCCCGTTGTTATTGACCTGTCCCCGTTGTTATCGACCTGCCCCCTTTTGTTATCGACCAGCCCCCTGTAGTTATTGACCTGTCCCATGTTGTTATTGACCTGTCCCCATTGTTATTGACCTGTCCACTGTTGTTATTGGTCTGTCCCCATTGCTATTGACCTGTCACCTGTTGTTATTGATCTGTACCCGTTGTTATTGACCTGTTTCCGTTGTTTCTGACCTGTCCCCTGTTGTTATTGACCTGTCCCTGTTGTTATTGACCTGTGCCCGTTGTTACTGACCTGTCCCCCATTGTTTTGACCTGTCCCCCATTGTTATTGACATGTCCACCTGTTGTTATTGACCTGTCCCCTCTTGTTATTGACCTGGGCCCATTGTTATTGACCTTTCCCCCGTTATTATTGACCTTTCCCCTGTTGTTATTGACCTGTCCCCGTTGTTATTGACCTGTCCCCCGTTGTTACTGCCCTGTCCCTTGTTATTATTCACCTGTCTCCGCTGTTATTGACCTGTCCCCCTTTGTTACTGACCTGTCCCCTGTTGTTATTGACCTGTCCCCGTTGTTATTGACCTGCCCCCTTTTGTTATCGACCAGCCCCCTGTTGTTATTGACTTGTCCCAAGTTGTTATTGACCTGTCCCCCGTTATTATTCATCTGTCCCCCGTTGTTATTGACCTGTCCCCCGTTGTTATTGACCTGTCCCCGTTGTTATTGACCTGCCCACTTTTGTTATCGACCAGCCCCCTGTTGTTATTGACTTGTCCCAAGTTGTTATTGACCTGTCCCCCTTTGTTACTGACCTGTCCACTGTTGTTATTGATCTGTCCCCGTTGTTATAGACCGGTCCCCCGTTGTTAATGACCTGTCCCCGTTGTTATCGACCTGCCCCCTGTTGTTATTGACTTGTCCCAAGTTGTTATTGACCTGTCCCCCGTTATTATTCATCTCTCCCCCGTTGTTATTGACCTGTCCCCCGTTGTTATTGACCTGTCTCTGCTGTTATTGACCTGTCCCCCCGTTGTTATTGACCTGTCCTGGTTGTTATTGACCTTTCCCCCATGGTTATTGGCCTGTCCCCGTTGTTATTGACCTATCCCCGTTGTTATTGATCTGTCCCCCGTTGTTATCTGTCCCCCGTTGTTATTGACATTTCCCCCATTGTTATTGACCTGTCCCCCATTGTTATTGACCTGTCCACTGTTGTTATTGATCTGTCCCCGTTGTTATTGACCTGTTTCCGTTGTTACTGACCTGTCCCCTGTTGTTATTGACCGGTCCCCGTTGTTATTGACCTGTCCCCCGTTATTATTGACCTTTCCCCTGTTGTTATTGACCTGTCTCCGCTGTTATTGACCTGGCCCCCGTTGTTACTGCCCTGTCCCTTGTTATTATTCACCTGTCTCCGCTGTTATTGACCTGTCCCCCTTTGTTACTGACCTGTCCCCTGTTGTTATTGACCTGTCCCCGTTGTTATTGACCTGCCCCCTTTTGTTATCGACCAGCCCCCTGTTGTTATTGACTTGTCCCAAGTTGTTATTGACCTGTCCCCCGTTATTATTCATCTGTCCCCCGTTGTTATTGACCTGTCCCCCGTTGTTATTGACCTGTCCCCGTTGTTATTGACCTGCCCACTTTTGTTATCGACCAGCCCCCTGTTGTTATTGACTTGTCCCAAGTTGTTATTGACCTGTCCCCCTTTGTTACTGACCTGTCCACTGTTGTTATTGATCTGTCCCCGTTGTTATAGACCGGTCCCCCGTTGTTAATGACCTGTCCCCGTTGTTATCGACCTGCCCCCTGTTGTTATTGACTTGTCCCAAGTTGTTATTGACCTGTCCCCCGTTATTATTCATCTGTCCCCCGTTGTTATTGACCTGTCCCCCGTTGTTATTGACCTGTCTCTGCTGTTATTGACCTGTCCCCCCGTTGTTATTGACCTGTCCTGGTTGTTATTGACCTTTCCCCCATGGTTATTGGCCTGTCCCCCATTGTTATTGACCTGTCCACTGTTGTTATTCATCTGTCCCCATTGCTATTGACCTGTCACCTGTTGTTATTGAACTGTCCCCTTTGTTATTGACCTGTTTCCGTTGTTGTTGACCTGTCCCGGTTGTTTATGACCTCTCCCCCATTGTTATTGACCTGTCCACTGTTGTTATTCATCTGTCCCCATTGCTATTGACCTGTCACCTGTTGTTATTGAACTGTCCCCGTTGTTATCGACCTGTCCCCGTTGTTAATGACATGTCCCTGGTTTTATTGACCTCTCCCCCGTTGTTATTGACCTGTCCCCTATTGTTAGTGACCTGTCCCCAGTTGTTATTGATCTGTTCCCTGTTGTTATTGACCTGTCCCCTGTTGTTAGTGACCTGTCCCCTGTTGTTATTGATCTGTTCCCTGTTGTTATTGACCTGTCCCCCTTTGTTAATGACCTGCACCCGTTGCTATTGACCTGTCCACCATTGTTATTGACCTGTCCCCCGTTGTTATTGACCTGTCCCCATTGTTATTGACCTGTCCCCCTTAGGTTATTGACCTGTCCCCTGTTGTTAGTGACCTGTCCCCATTCCTATTGACCTGTCCCAGTTGTTAATGACCTGTCCTCTGTTGTTATGGACTTGTCCCCCGTTGTTAGTGACCTGTCCCCCGTTGGTATTGACTTGTCCCCTGTTTTTATTGACCTGTCCCCTGTTGTTAATGACCTGTCCCCGTTGTTATTGACCTGTCCCTGTTGTTATCGCCCTGTCTCCGTTGTTATTGACCTGTCCCCTGTTGTTATTGACCTGTCCCCCGTTGTTATTGACCTGTCCCCTGTTGTTATTGACCTGTCCTGGTTGTTATTGACCTGTCCCCCATTGTTTTTGACCTGTCCCCTATTGTTACTGACCTGTCCCCGTTGTTATTGATCTGTTCCCTGTTGTTATTGACCTGTCCCCTGTTGTTAGTGACCTGTCCCCTGTTTTTTATTGATCTGTTCCCTGTTGTTATTGACCTGTCTCCCTTTGTTAATGACCTGCACCCGTTGCTATTGACCTGTCCACCATTGTTATTGACCTGTCCCCCGTTGTTATTGACCTGTCCCCATTGTTATTGACCTGTCCCCCTTTGTTATTGACCTGTCCCCTGTTGTTAGTGACCTGTCCCCATTCCTATTGACCTGTCCCAGTTGTTAATGACCTGTCCTCTGTTGTTATGGACTTGTCCCCCGTTGTTAGTGACCTGTCCCCCGTTGGTATTGACTTGTCCCCTGTTTTTATTGACCTGTCCCCTGTTGTTAATGACCTGTCCCCGTTGTTATTGACCTGTCCCTGTTGTTATCGCCCTGTCTCCGTTGTTATTGACCTGTCCCCTGTTGTTATTGACCTGTCCCCCGTTGTTATTGACCTGTCCCCTGTTGTTATTGACCTGTCCTGGTTGTTATTGACCTGTCCCCCATTGTTTTTGACCTGTCCCCTATTGTTACTGACCTGTCCCCGTTGTTATTGATCTGTTCCCTGTTGTTATTGACCTGTCCCCTGTTGTTAGTGACCTGTCCCCTGTTTTTTATTGATCTGTTCCCTGTTGTTATTGACCTGTCTCCCTTTGTTAATGACCTGCACCCGTTGCTATTGACCTGTCCACCATTGTTATTGACCTGTCCCCCGTTGTTATTGACCTGTCCCCATTGTTATTGACCTGTCCCCCTTTGTTATTGACCTGTCCCCTGTTGTTAGTGACCTGTCCCCATTCCTATTGACCTGTCCCAGTTGTTAATGACCTGTCCTCTGTTGTTATGGACTTGTCCCCCGTTGTTAGTGACCTGTCCCCCGTTGGTTTTGACTTGTCCCCTGTTTTTATTGACCTGTCCCCTGTTGTTAATGACCTGTCCCCGTTGTTATTGACCTGTCCCTGTTGTTATCGCCCTGTCTCCGTTGTTATTGACCTGTCCCCTGTTGTTATTGACCTGTCCCCCGTTGTTATTGACCTGTCCCCTGTTGTTATTGACCTGTCCTGGTTGTTATTGACCTGTCCCCCATTGTTTTTGACCTGTCCCCTATTGTTACTGACCTGTCCCCGTTGTTATTGATCTGTTCCCTGTTGTTATTGACCTGTCCCCTGTTGTTAGTGACCTGTCCCCTGTTTTTTATTGATCTGTTCCCTGTTGTTATTGACCTGTCTCCCTTTGTTAATGACCTGCACCCGTTGTTATTGACCTGTCCCCTGTTGTTATTGACCTGTCCCCCGTTGTTATTGACCTGTCCCCTGTTGTTATTGACCTGTCCCGGTTGTTATTGACCTGTCCCCCATTGTTTTTGACCTGTCCCCTATTGTTACTGATGTCCCCCGTTGTTATTGATCTGTTCCCTGTTGTTACTGACCTGTCCCCTCTTGTTAGTGACCTGTCCCCTGTTGTTATTGATCTGTTCCCTGTTGTTATTGACCTGTCCCCCTTTGTTAATGACCTGCACCCGTTGCTATTGACCTGTCCACCATTGTTATTGACCTGTCCCGTCTTGTTATTGATCTGTCCCCTGTTGTTATTGACCTGTCCCAGTTGTTAATGACCTGTCCTCTGTTGTTATTGACTTGTCCCCCGTTGTTAGTGACCTGTCCCCCGTTGTTATTGACCTGTCCCCTGTTTTTATTGACCTGTCCCCTGTTATTATTGACCTGTCCCCTGTTGTTAATGACCTGTCCCCGTTGTTATTGACCTGTCCCTGTTGTTATCGCCCTGTCTCAGTTGTTATTGACCTGTCCCCCATTGTTATTGACCTGTTCCCCGTTGTTATTGACCTGTCGCCCATTGTTATTGACCTGTCCCCTGTTGTTATTAACCTGTCCCGGTTGTTATTGACTTGTCCCCGTTGTTATTGACCTGTATCCCGTTGTTATTGACCTGTCCCCTGTTGTTATTGACCTGTCCCGGTTGTTATTGACCTGCCCCTGTTGTTATTGACATGTCCCTGTTGTTATTGACCTGTGCCCTGTTGTTATCGACCTGTTCCCTGTTGTTATCGACCTTTCCCCCGTTGTTATTGACCTGTGCCCTGTTGTTATCGACCTGTTCCCTGTTGTTATCGACCTTTCCCCCGTTGTTATTGACCTTTACCGGTTGTTATTGACCTGTCCTCCGTTGTTTTTGACCTGTCCCCTGTTGTTAGTGGCCTGTCCCCCGTTGTTATTGACCTGCCCCTGTTGTTTTTGACCTGTCCCCCATTGTTCTTGACCAGTCCCCTGTCGTTGGTGACCTGTCCCCGTTGTTATTGACCTGCCCCCCGTTATTATTGACCTGTGCCCCATTGTTATTGACCTGTCCCCCGTTATTATTGACCTTTCCCCTGTTGTTATTGACCTGTCTCCGCTGTTATTGACCTGTCCCCCTTTGTTACTGACCTGTCCCCGTTGTTATTGACCTGGCCCCCGTTGTTACTGCCCTGTCCCTTGTTATTATTCACCTGTCTCCGCTGTTATTGACCTGTCCCCCTTTGTTACTGACCTGTCCCCTGTTGTTATTGACCTGTCCCTGTTGTTATTGACCTGCCCCCTTTTGTTATCGACCAGCCCCCTGTTGTTATTGACTTGTCCCAAGTTGTTATTGACCTGTCCCCCGTTGTTATTCAGCTGTGCCCCGTTGTTATTGACCTGTCCCCCGTTGTTATTGACCTGTCTCCGCTGTTATTGACCTGTCCCCCTTTGTTACTGACCTGTCCCCGTTGTTATTGACCTGGCCCCCGTTGTTACTGCCCTGTCCCTTGTTATTATTCACCTGTCTCCGCTGTTATTGACCTGTCCCCCTTTGTTACTGACCTGTCCCCTGTTGTTATTGACCTGTCCCTGTTGTTATTGACCTGCCCCCTTTTGTTATCGACCAGCCCCCTGTTGTTATTGACTTGTCCCAAGTTGTTATTGACCTGTCCCCCGTTGGTATTCAGCTGTGCCCCGTTGTTATTGACCTGTCCCCCGTTGTTATTGACCTGTCCCCGTTGTTATTCACCTGTCCCCCGTTGATATTGACCTATCCCCGTTGTTATTGATCTGTCCCCCGTTGTTATCTGTCCTCCGTTGTTATTCACATTTCCCCCATTGTTATTGACCTGTCCCCCATTGTTATTGACCTGTCCACTGTTGTTATTGACCTGTCCACTGTTGTTATTGACCTGTCCCCGTTGTTGTTGACCTGCCCCAATTGTTATTGACCTGTCCCCCGTTGTTATTGACCTGTCCCCATTGTTACTGACCTGTCCCTCGTTGCTACTGACCTTTCCTCTGTTGGTATTGAACTGTCCCCCGTTTTTATTGACCGGCCCTCGTTGTTATTTACTGTCCTCGTTGTTATTGACCTGCCCCGTTGTTACTGACCTGTCCCCCATTGTTACTGACCTGTCCCCTGTTGTTATTGACCTGTCCCTGTTGTTATTGACGTGTGCCCGTTGTTACTGACCTGTCCCCCATTGTTTTGACCTGTCCCCCATTGTTATTGACATGTCCCCTGTTGTTATTGACCTTTCCCCTCTTGTTATTGACCTGAGCCCGTTGTTATTGACCTGTCCCCCGCTATTATTGACCTTTCCCCTGTTGTTATTGACCTGTCCCCGTTGTTATTGACTTGTCCCCCTTTGTTACTGACCTGTCCCCCGTTTTTAATGACCTGTCCCCCATTGTTACTGACCTGTCCCCTGTTGTTATTGACCTGTCCCTGTTGTTATTGACGTGTGCCCGTTGTTACTGACCTGTCCCCCATTGTTTTGACCTGTCCCCCATTGTTATTGACATGTCCCCTGTTGTTATTGACCTTTCCCCTCTTGTTATTGACCTGAGCCCGTTGTTATTGACCTGTCCCCCGCTATTATTGACCTTTCCCCTGTTGTTATTGACCTGTCCCCGTTGTTATTGACTTGTCCCCCTTTGTTACTGACCTGTCCCCCGTTTTTAATGACCTGTCCCCCGTTTTTATTGACCTGTCCCCCGTTGTTATCGACCTGCCCCCTGTTGTTATTGACCTGTCCCCCGTTGTTATTCACCTATCTCCCGTTGTTATTGACCTGTCTCCCGTTGTTATTGACTTGTCTCCCGTTGTTATTGACCTGTCTTTGCTGTTATTGACCTGTCCCCCCGTTGTTATTGACCTGTCCACTGTTGTTATTCATCTGTCCCCATTGCTATTGACCTGTCACCTGTTGTTATTGAACTGTCCCCGTTGTTATTGACCTGTTTCCGTTGTTATTGACCTGTCCCGGTTGTTTATGACCTCTCCCCCATTGTTATTGACCTGTCCACTGTTGTTATTCATCTGTCCCCATTGCTATTGACCTGTCCCCCGTTGTTATTGACCTGTCCCCTGTTGTTATTGACCTGTTCCTTTTTGTTATTGACCTGCCCCCATTGATATTGACCCTGTCCCTCTTGTTATTGAATTGTCCCCAGTTGTTATTGACCTGTCCCCGTTGTTATTGACCTGCCCCCGTTGTTACTGACCTGTCCCCCGTTGCTACTGACCTTTCCCCCGTTGTTATTGACCTGTCCCCCGTTACTATTGACGTTTCCCCTGTTGTTATTGACCTGTCCCCGTTGTTATTGACCTGCCCCCGTTGTTACTGACCTGTCCCCCGTTGTTACTGACCTGTCCCGTGTTGTTATTGACCTGTCCCTGTTGTTATTGACCTGTCCCTGTTGTTACTGACCTGTCCCCCATTGTTTTGACCTGTCCCCCATTGTTATTGACATGTCCCCTGTTGTTAGTGACCTGTCCCCTGTTTTTTATTGATCTGTTCCCTGTTGTTATTGACCTGTCTCCCTTTGTTAATGACCTGCACCCGTTGCTATTGACCTGTCCACCATTGTTATTGACCTGTCCCCCGTTGTTATTGACCTGTCCCCATTGTTATTGACCTGTCCCCCTTTGTTATTGACCTGTCCCCTGTTGTTAGTGACCTGTCCCCATTCCTATTGACCTGTCCCAGTTGTTAATGACCTGTCCTCTGTTGTTATGGACTTGTCCCCCGTTGTTAGTGACCTGTCCCCCGTTGGTATTGACTTGTCCCCTGTTTTTATTGACCTGTCCCCTGTTGTTAATGACCTGTCCCCGTTGTTATTGACCTGTCCCTGTTGTTATCGCCCTGTCTCCGTTGTTATTGACCTGTCCCCTGTTGTTATTGACCTGTCCCCCGTTGTTATTGACCTGTCCCCTGTTGTTATTGACCTGTCCTGGTTGTTATTGACCTGTCCCCCATTGTTTTTGACCTGTCCCCTATTGTTACTGACCTGTCCCCGTTGTTATTGATCTGTTCCCTGTTGTTATTGACCTGTCCCCTGTTGTTAGTGACCTGTCCCCTGTTTTTTATTGATCTGTTCCCTGTTGTTATTGACCTGTCTCCCTTTGTTAATGACCTGCACCCGTTGCTATTGACCTGTCCACCATTGTTATTGACCTGTCCCCCGTTGTTAGTGACCTTTCCCCCGTTGTTATTGACCTGTCCCCCGTTACTATTGACGTTTCCCCTGTTGTTATTGACCTGTCCCCGTTGTTATTGACCTGCCCCCGTTGTTACTGACCTGTCCCCCGTTGTTACTGACCTGTCCCGTGTTGTTATTGACCTGTCCCTGTTGTTATTGACCTGTCCCTGTTGTTACTGACCTGTCCCCCATTGTTTTGACCTGTCCCCCATTGTTATTGACATGTCCCCTGTTGTTATTGACCTGTCCCCTCTTGTTATTGTCCTGGGCCCGTTGTTATTGACCTGTCCCCCGTTATTATTGATCTTTCCCCTATTGTTATTGACCTGTCCCCGTTGTTATTGACCTGGCCCCCGTTGTTACTGACCTGTCCCCTGTTGTTATTGACCTGTCCCCATTGTTATTGACCTTTCCCTGTTGTTATTGACCGGACCCCCGTTGTTATTGACCTGTCCCCGTTGTTATCGACCTGCCCCCTTTTGTTATCGACCAACCCCCTATAGTTATTGACTTGTCCCAAGTTGTTATTGACCTGCCCCCATTGTTATTGACCTGTCCCCCGTTGTTATTGACCTGCCCCCATTGTTACTGACCTGTCCCCCGTTGCTACTGACCTTTCCCCCGTTGTTATTGACCTGTCCCCCATTATTATTGACCTTTCCCCTGTTGTTATTGACCTGTCCCCGTTGTTATTGACCTGCCCCCGTTGTTACTGACCTGTCCCCCGTTGTTACTGACCTGTCCCCTTTTGTTATTGACCTGTCCCCTTTTGTTATTGACCTGTCCCTGTTGTTACTGACCTTTCCCCCATTGTTTTGACCTGTCCCCCATTGTTATTGACATGTCCCCTGTTGTTATTGACCTGTCCCCTCTTGTTATTGACCTGAGCCCGTTGTTATTGACCTGTCCCCCGTTATTATTGACCTTTCCCCTGTTGTTATTCACCTGTCTCCGCTGTCATTGACCTGTCCCCCTTTGTTACTGGCCTGTCCCCTGTTGTTATTGACCTGTCCCCGTTGTTAATGACCTTTCCCCATTGTTATAGATCGGTCCCCCGTTGTTATTGACCTGTCCCCGTTGTTATCGACCTGCCCCCTTTTGTTATCGACCAGCCCCCTGTAGTTATTGACCTGTCCCATGTTGTTATTGACCTGTCCCCATTGTTATTGACCTGTCCACTGTTGTTATTGGTCTGTCCCCATTGCTATTGACCTGTCACCTGTTGTTATTGATCTGTACCCGTTGTTATTGACCTGTTTCCGTTGTTTCTGACCTGTCCCCTGTTGTTATTGACCTGTCCCTGTTGTTATTGACCTGTGCCCGTTGTTACTGACCTGTCCCCCATTGTTTTGACCTGTCCCCCATTGTTATTGACATGTCCACCTGTTGTTATTGACCTGTCCCCTCTTGTTATTGACCTGGGCCCATTGTTATTGACCTTTCCCCCGTTATTATTGACCTTTCCCCTGTTGTTATTGACCTGTCCCCGTTGTTATTGACCTGTCCCCCGTTGTTACTGCCCTGTCCCTTGTTATTATTCACCTGTCTCCGCTGTTATTGACCTGTCCCCCTTTGTTACTGACCTGTCCCCTGTTGTTATTGACCTGTCCCCGTTGTTATTGACCTGCCCCCTTTTGTTATCGACCAGCCCCCTGTTGTTATTGACTTGTCCCAAGTTGTTATTGACCTGTCCCCCGTTATTATTCATCTGTCCCCCGTTGTTATTGACCTGTCCCCCGTTGTTATTGACCTGTCCCCGTTGTTATTGACCTGCCCACTTTTGTTATCGACCAGCCCCCTGTTGTTATTGACTTGTCCCAAGTTGTTATTGACCTGTCCCCCTTTGTTACTGACCTGTCCACTGTTGTTATTGATCTGTCCCCGTTGTTATAGACCGGTCCCCCGTTGTTAATGACCTGTCCCCGTTGTTATCGACCTGCCCCCTGTTGTTATTGACTTGTCCCAAGTTGTTATTGACCTGTCCCCCGTTATTATTCATCTCTCCCCCGTTGTTATTGACCTGTCCCCCGTTGTTATTGACCTGTCTCTGCTGTTATTGACCTGTCCCCCCGTTGTTATTGACCTGTCCTGGTTGTTATTGACCTTTCCCCCATGGTTATTGGCCTGTCCCCGTTGTTATTGACCTATCCCCGTTGTTATTGATCTGTCCCCCGTTGTTATCTGTCCCCCGTTGTTATTGACATTTCCCCCATTGTTATTGACCTGTCCCCCATTGTTATTGACCTGTCCACTGTTGTTATTGATCTGTCCCCGTTGTTATTGACCTGTTTCCGTTGTTACTGACCTGTCCCCTGTTGTTATTGACCGGTCCCCGTTGTTATTGACCTGTCCCCCGTTATTATTGACCTTTCCCCTGTTGTTATTGACCTGTCTCCGCTGTTATTGACCTGGCCCCCGTTGTTACTGCCCTGTCCCTTGTTATTATTCACCTGTCTCCGCTGTTATTGACCTGTCCCCCTTTGTTACTGACCTGTCCCCTGTTGTTATTGACCTGTCCCCGTTGTTATTGACCTGCCCCCTTTTGTTATCGACCAGCCCCCTGTTGTTATTGACTTGTCCCAAGTTGTTATTGACCTGTCCCCCGTTATTATTCATCTGTCCCCCGTTGTTATTGACCTGTCCCCCGTTGTTATTGACCTGTCCCCGTTGTTATTGACCTGCCCACTTTTGTTATCGACCAGCCCCCTGTTGTTATTGACTTGTCCCAAGTTGTTATTGACCTGTCCCCCTTTGTTACTGACCTGTCCACTGTTGTTATTGATCTGTCCCCGTTGTTATAGACCGGTCCCCCGTTGTTAATGACCTGTCCCCGTTGTTATCGACCTGCCCCCTGTTGTTATTGACTTGTCCCAAGTTGTTATTGACCTGTCCCCCGTTATTATTCATCTGTCCCCCGTTGTTATTGACCTGTCCCCCGTTGTTATTGACCTGTCTCTGCTGTTATTGACCTGTCCCCCCGTTGTTATTGACCTGTCCTGGTTGTTATTGACCTTTCCCCCATGGTTATTGGCCTGTCCCCCATTGTTATTGACCTGTCCACTGTTGTTATTCATCTGTCCCCATTGCTATTGACCTGTCACCTGTTGTTATTGAACTGTCCCCTTTGTTATTGACCTGTTTCCGTTGTTGTTGACCTGTCCCGGTTGTTTATGACCTCTCCCCCATTGTTATTGACCTGTCCACTGTTGTTATTCATCTGTCCCCATTGCTATTGACCTGTCACCTGTTGTTATTGAACTGTCCCCGTTGTTATCGACCTGTCCCCGTTGTTAATGACATGTCCCTGGTTTTATTGACCTCTCCCCCGTTGTTATTGACCTGTCCCCTATTGTTAGTGACCTGTCCCCAGTTGTTATTGATCTGTTCCCTGTTGTTATTGACCTGTCCCCTGTTGTTAGTGACCTGTCCCCTGTTGTTATTGATCTGTTCCCTGTTGTTATTGACCTGTCCCCCTTTGTTAATGACCTGCACCCGTTGCTATTGACCTGTCCACCATTGTTATTGACCTGTCCCCCGTTGTTATTGACCTGTCCCCATTGTTATTGACCTGTCCCCCTTAGGTTATTGACCTGTCCCCTGTTGTTAGTGACCTGTCCCCATTCCTATTGACCTGTCCCAGTTGTTAATGACCTGTCCTCTGTTGTTATGGACTTGTCCCCCGTTGTTAGTGACCTGTCCCCCGTTGGTATTGACTTGTCCCCTGTTTTTATTGACCTGTCCCCTGTTGTTAATGACCTGTCCCCGTTGTTATTGACCTGTCCCTGTTGTTATCGCCCTGTCTCCGTTGTTATTGACCTGTCCCCTGTTGTTATTGACCTGTCCCCCGTTGTTATTGACCTGTCCCCTGTTGTTATTGACCTGTCCTGGTTGTTATTGACCTGTCCCCCATTGTTTTTGACCTGTCCCCTATTGTTACTGACCTGTCCCCGTTGTTATTGATCTGTTCCCTGTTGTTATTGACCTGTCCCCTGTTGTTAGTGACCTGTCCCCTGTTTTTTATTGATCTGTTCCCTGTTGTTATTGACCTGTCTCCCTTTGTTAATGACCTGCACCCGTTGCTATTGACCTGTCCACCATTGTTATTGACCTGTCCCCCGTTGTTATTGACCTGTCCCCATTGTTATTGACCTGTCCCCCTTTGTTATTGACCTGTCCCCTGTTGTTAGTGACCTGTCCCCATTCCTATTGACCTGTCCCAGTTGTTAATGACCTGTCCTCTGTTGTTATGGACTTGTCCCCCGTTGTTAGTGACCTGTCCCCCGTTGGTATTGACTTGTCCCCTGTTTTTATTGACCTGTCCCCTGTTGTTAATGACCTGTCCCCGTTGTTATTGACCTGTCCCTGTTGTTATCGCCCTGTCTCCGTTGTTATTGACCTGTCCCCTGTTGTTATTGACCTGTCCCCCGTTGTTATTGACCTGTCCCCTGTTGTTATTGACCTGTCCTGGTTGTTATTGACCTGTCCCCCATTGTTTTTGACCTGTCCCCTATTGTTACTGACCTGTCCCCGTTGTTATTGATCTGTTCCCTGTTGTTATTGACCTGTCCCCTGTTGTTAGTGACCTGTCCCCTGTTTTTTATTGATCTGTTCCCTGTTGTTATTGACCTGTCTCCCTTTGTTAATGACCTGCACCCGTTGCTATTGACCTGTCCACCATTGTTATTGACCTGTCCCCCGTTGTTATTGACCTGTCCCCATTGTTATTGACCTGTCCCCCTTTGTTATTGACCTGTCCCCTGTTGTTAGTGACCTGTCCCCATTCCTATTGACCTGTCCCAGTTGTTAATGACCTGTCCTCTGTTGTTATGGACTTGTCCCCCGTTGTTAGTGACCTGTCCCCCGTTGGTTTTGACTTGTCCCCTGTTTTTATTGACCTGTCCCCTGTTGTTAATGACCTGTCCCCGTTGTTATTGACCTGTCCCTGTTGTTATCGCCCTGTCTCCGTTGTTATTGACCTGTCCCCTGTTGTTATTGACCTGTCCCCCGTTGTTATTGACCTGTCCCCTGTTGTTATTGACCTGTCCTGGTTGTTATTGACCTGTCCCCCATTGTTTTTGACCTGTCCCCTATTGTTACTGACCTGTCCCCGTTGTTATTGATCTGTTCCCTGTTGTTATTGACCTGTCCCCTGTTGTTAGTGACCTGTCCCCTGTTTTTTATTGATCTGTTCCCTGTTGTTATTGACCTGTCTCCCTTTGTTAATGACCTGCACCCGTTGTTATTGACCTGTCCCCTGTTGTTATTGACCTGTCCCCCGTTGTTATTGACCTGTCCCCTGTTGTTATTGACCTGTCCCGGTTGTTATTGACCTGTCCCCCATTGTTTTTGACCTGTCCCCTATTGTTACTGATGTCCCCCGTTGTTATTGATCTGTTCCCTGTTGTTACTGACCTGTCCCCTCTTGTTAGTGACCTGTCCCCTGTTGTTATTGATCTGTTCCCTGTTGTTATTGACCTGTCCCCCTTTGTTAATGACCTGCACCCGTTGCTATTGACCTGTCCACCATTGTTATTGACCTGTCCCGTCTTGTTATTGATCTGTCCCCTGTTGTTATTGACCTGTCCCAGTTGTTAATGACCTGTCCTCTGTTGTTATTGACTTGTCCCCCGTTGTTAGTGACCTGTCCCCCGTTGTTATTGACCTGTCCCCTGTTTTTATTGACCTGTCCCCTGTTATTATTGACCTGTCCCCTGTTGTTAATGACCTGTCCCCGTTGTTATTGACCTGTCCCTGTTGTTATCGCCCTGTCTCAGTTGTTATTGACCTGTCCCCCATTGTTATTGACCTGTTCCCCGTTGTTATTGACCTGTCGCCCATTGTTATTGACCTGTCCCCTGTTGTTATTAACCTGTCCCGGTTGTTATTGACTTGTCCCCGTTGTTATTGACCTGTATCCCGTTGTTATTGACCTGTCCCCTGTTGTTATTGACCTGTCCCGGTTGTTATTGACCTGCCCCTGTTGTTATTGACATGTCCCTGTTGTTATTGACCTGTGCCCTGTTGTTATCGACCTGTTCCCTGTTGTTATCGACCTTTCCCCCGTTGTTATTGACCTGTGCCCTGTTGTTATCGACCTGTTCCCTGTTGTTATCGACCTTTCCCCCGTTGTTATTGACCTTTACCGGTTGTTATTGACCTGTCCTCCGTTGTTTTTGACCTGTCCCCTGTTGTTAGTGGCCTGTCCCCCGTTGTTATTGACCTGCCCCTGTTGTTTTTGACCTGTCCCCCATTGTTCTTGACCAGTCCCCTGTCGTTGGTGACCTGTCCCCGTTGTTATTGACCTGCCCCCCGTTATTATTGACCTGTGCCCCATTGTTATTGACCTGTCCCCCGTTATTATTGACCTTTCCCCTGTTGTTATTGACCTGTCTCCGCTGTTATTGACCTGTCCCCCTTTGTTACTGACCTGTCCCCGTTGTTATTGACCTGGCCCCCGTTGTTACTGCCCTGTCCCTTGTTATTATTCACCTGTCTCCGCTGTTATTGACCTGTCCCCCTTTGTTACTGACCTGTCCCCTGTTGTTATTGACCTGTCCCTGTTGTTATTGACCTGCCCCCTTTTGTTATCGACCAGCCCCCTGTTGTTATTGACTTGTCCCAAGTTGTTATTGACCTGTCCCCCGTTGTTATTCAGCTGTGCCCCGTTGTTATTGACCTGTCCCCCGTTGTTATTGACCTGTCTCCGCTGTTATTGACCTGTCCCCCTTTGTTACTGACCTGTCCCCGTTGTTATTGACCTGGCCCCCGTTGTTACTGCCCTGTCCCTTGTTATTATTCACCTGTCTCCGCTGTTATTGACCTGTCCCCCTTTGTTACTGACCTGTCCCCTGTTGTTATTGACCTGTCCCTGTTGTTATTGACCTGCCCCCTTTTGTTATCGACCAGCCCCCTGTTGTTATTGACTTGTCCCAAGTTGTTATTGACCTGTCCCCCGTTGGTATTCAGCTGTGCCCCGTTGTTATTGACCTGTCCCCCGTTGTTATTGACCTGTCCCCGTTGTTATTCACCTGTCCCCCGTTGATATTGACCTATCCCCGTTGTTATTGATCTGTCCCCCGTTGTTATCTGTCCTCCGTTGTTATTCACATTTCCCCCATTGTTATTGACCTGTCCCCCATTGTTATTGACCTGTCCACTGTTGTTATTGACCTGTCCACTGTTGTTATTGACCTGTCCCCGTTGTTGTTGACCTGCCCCAATTGTTATTGACCTGTCCCCCGTTGTTATTGACCTGTCCCCATTGTTACTGACCTGTCCCTCGTTGCTACTGACCTTTCCTCTGTTGGTATTGAACTGTCCCCCGTTTTTATTGACCGGCCCTCGTTGTTATTTACTGTCCTCGTTGTTATTGACCTGCCCCGTTGTTACTGACCTGTCCCCCATTGTTACTGACCTGTCCCCTGTTGTTATTGACCTGTCCCTGTTGTTATTGACGTGTGCCCGTTGTTACTGACCTGTCCCCCATTGTTTTGACCTGTCCCCCATTGTTATTGACATGTCCCCTGTTGTTATTGACCTTTCCCCTCTTGTTATTGACCTGAGCCCGTTGTTATTGACCTGTCCCCCGCTATTATTGACCTTTCCCCTGTTGTTATTGACCTGTCCCCGTTGTTATTGACTTGTCCCCCTTTGTTACTGACCTGTCCCCCGTTTTTAATGACCTGTCCCCCATTGTTACTGACCTGTCCCCTGTTGTTATTGACCTGTCCCTGTTGTTATTGACGTGTGCCCGTTGTTACTGACCTGTCCCCCATTGTTTTGACCTGTCCCCCATTGTTATTGACATGTCCCCTGTTGTTATTGACCTTTCCCCTCTTGTTATTGACCTGAGCCCGTTGTTATTGACCTGTCCCCCGCTATTATTGACCTTTCCCCTGTTGTTATTGACCTGTCCCCGTTGTTATTGACTTGTCCCCCTTTGTTACTGACCTGTCCCCCGTTTTTAATGACCTGTCCCCCGTTTTTATTGACCTGTCCCCCGTTGTTATCGACCTGCCCCCTGTTGTTATTGACCTGTCCCCCGTTGTTATTCACCTATCTCCCGTTGTTATTGACCTGTCTCCCGTTGTTATTGACTTGTCTCCCGTTGTTATTGACCTGTCTTTGCTGTTATTGACCTGTCCCCCCGTTGTTATTGACCTGTCCACTGTTGTTATTCATCTGTCCCCATTGCTATTGACCTGTCACCTGTTGTTATTGAACTGTCCCCGTTGTTATTGACCTGTTTCCGTTGTTATTGACCTGTCCCGGTTGTTTATGACCTCTCCCCCATTGTTATTGACCTGTCCACTGTTGTTATTCATCTGTCCCCATTGCTATTGACCTGTCCCCCGTTGTTATTGACCTGTCCCCTGTTGTTATTGACCTGTTCCTTTTTGTTATTGACCTGCCCCCATTGATATTGACCCTGTCCCTCTTGTTATTGAATTGTCCCCAGTTGTTATTGACCTGTCCCCGTTGTTATTGACCTGCCCCCGTTGTTACTGACCTGTCCCCCGTTGCTACTGACCTTTCCCCCGTTGTTATTGACCTGTCCCCCGTTACTATTGACGTTTCCCCTGTTGTTATTGACCTGTCCCCGTTGTTATTGACCTGCCCCCGTTGTTACTGACCTGTCCCCCGTTGTTACTGACCTGTCCCGTGTTGTTATTGACCTGTCCCTGTTGTTATTGACCTGTCCCTGTTGTTACTGACCTGTCCCCCATTGTTTTGACCTGTCCCCCATTGTTATTGACATGTCCCCTGTTGTTATTGACCTGTCCCCTCTTGTTATTGTCCTGGGCCCGTTGTTATTGACCTGTCCCCCGTTATTATTGATCTTTCCCCTATTGTTATTGACCTGTCCCCGTTGTTATTGACCTGGCCCCCGTTGTTACTGACCTGTCCCCTGTTGTTATTGACCTGTCCCCATTGTTATTGACCTTTCCCTGTTGTTATTGACCGGACCCCCGTTGTTATTGACCTGTCCCCGTTGTTATCGACCTGCCCCCTTTTGTTATCGACCAACCTCCTATAGTTATTGACTTGTCCCAAGTTGTTATTGACCTGCCCCCATTGTTATTGACCTGTCCCCCGTTGTTATTGACCTGCCCCCATTGTTACTGACCTGTCCCCCGTTGCTACTGACCTTTCCCCCGTTGTTATTGACCTGTCCCCCATTATTATTGACCTTTCCCCTGTTGTTATTGACCTGTCCCCGTTGTTATTGACCTGCCCCCGTTGTTACTGACCTGTCCCCCGTTGTTACTGACCTGTCCCCTTTTGTTATTGACCTGTCCCCTTTTGTTATTGACCTGTCCCTGTTGTTACTGACCTTTCCCCCATTGTTTTGACCTGTCCCCCATTGTTATTGACATGTCCCCTGTTGTTATTGACCTGTCCCCTCTTGTTATTGACCTGAGCCCGTTGTTATTGACCTGTCCCCCGTTATTATTGACCTTTCCCCTGTTGTTATTCACCTGTCTCCGCTGTCATTGACCTGTCCCCCTTTGTTACTGGCCTGTCCCCTGTTGTTATTGACCTGTCCCCGTTGTTAATGACCTTTCCCCATTGTTATAGATCGGTCCCCCGTTGTTATTGACCTGTCCCCGTTGTTATCGACCTGCCCCCTTTTGTTATCGACCAGCCCCCTGTAGTTATTGACCTGTCCCATGTTGTTATTGACCTGTCCCCATTGTTATTGACCTGTCCACTGTTGTTATTGGTCTGTCCCCATTGCTATTGACCTGTCACCTGTTGTTATTGATCTGTACCCGTTGTTATTGACCTGTTTCCGTTGTTTCTGACCTGTCCCCTGTTGTTATTGACCTGTCCCTGTTGTTATTGACCTGTGCCCGTTGTTACTGACCTGTCCCCCATTGTTTTGACCTGTCCCCCATTGTTATTGACATGTCCCCTGTTGTTATTGACCTGTCCCCTCTTGTTATTGACCTGGGCCCATTGTTATTGACCTTTCCCCCGTTATTATTGACCTTTCCCCTGTTGTTATTGACCTGTCCCCGTTGTTATTGACCTGTCCCCCGTTGTAACTGCCCTGTCCCTTGTTGTTATTCACCTGTCTCCGCTGTTATTGACCTGTCCCCTGTTGTTATTGACCTGGGCCCGTTGTTATTGACCTTTCCCCCGTTATTATTGACCTTTCCCCTGTTGTTATTGACCTGTCCCCGTTGGTATTGACCTGTCCCCGTTGTTATCGACCTGCCCCCTTTTGTTATCAACCAGCCCCCTGTTGTTATTGACTTGTCCCCCGTTGTTATTGACCTGTCCCCCATTGTTATTCATCTGTCCCCCGTTGTTATTGACCTGTCCCCCGTTGTTATTGACCTGTCCCCGTTGTTATTTCTTTACTGGGGACTAGTTAAAAAATTACTTCGCGTTTTTTTGTGTGTATACATCAAGTCCTTACTTAGGGTAAAAAGAAACTATAGCAGAGAGGTATCAGAAGGTATTCTAACTCATACTTGTACAAAGTAATTAACTAACTAAGCAGAGACGGCTGGGCAGGTGATGTGCTGTTGCTGTATGATGTGGGAGCTAGCTGATCCCATTGTGAACGGCAGTGACCACATCTGCAGCAAGTGTTGGTTGCTGGAACAACTCCGGATCAGAGTTGATGATCTGGAATCTGAGCTTCAAACACTGCGGCATATCCGGGACTGGGAGAGTTACCTGGATGCTTTGTTTCAGGAGGCAGTCACACTTGGGAGATTAATTAATTCACATTCAGCTAGTGATCAGGCACAAAAGAGTGTGACTGTAAGTGAGGCAGGTAGGGGGAACCAGAGTTCAGGAGTGGAGGAGCCTCAGCCCTTGACCTTGTCCAACAGGTACGAGATTCTTGCTCCCTGTTCGGATGAGGAAAAGGGCTCTGGACAGGATGAGCCAACTGACCAAGGCACCATGGTGCAGAAGGCCATTCAAGAGGGGGGAGCTAATAGACAAGTAGTGGTTATAGGGGATTCTATAATTAGGGGGACAGATAGTATCCTATGTGAGCCGGATCGGGAGTCTCGCAAGGTGTGTTGCCTGCCCAGTGCCAGGGTGCGAGACATCTCTGACCGGCTTGAAAGGATATTGGAGCGGGAGGGGGAGGATCCAGTTGTTGTGGTCCACGTTGGTACCAACAACATAGGCAAGACTAGGGTGGAGGACCTGTTTGGGCATTACGAAGCACTAGGCAGGAAATTGAAGCACAGGTCCTCAAGGGTCATAATCTCTGGATTACTGCCCGAGCCACGTGACAATTGGCATAGGGACAAGAAAATTAGGCAAGTAAACACGTGGCTAAGGGATTGGTGTGGGAAAGAGGGATTCCACTTCATGGGGCATTGGCATCAGTTTTGGAACAGGGGGGATCTGTACCGTTGGGACGGTCTCCACCTGAACCGATCAGGTACCAATGTTCTAGCGAAGAGGATAAATAGGGTGGTCAGTAGGACTTTAAACTTCTGAGTTGGGGGGAAGGGAAAGTGAAAGCGACAGGGAGTATGGAGGTAAATGGAAAGATAAGCAGCAGGATAGCATGTTTCCAGGCGGATTTAAAATTGAGGCAGACTGAGAATGCAGAAAAAAGTAAGGATAACTTAGGACATATGACTTCCAACATCTTTAATGATAAGGAAGTTAGCATTAAGGCACTTTACCTGAATGCTTGTAGCATTCATAACAAAGCCGATGAACTAATGGCACAGATAATAGTGAATGATTATGATGTAGTAGGCATCACAGAGACTTGGTTACAGGGGGGTCAGGACTGGCAGTTAAACCTCCATGGTTTTTCAACTTATCGAATAGACAGAGAGGTGGGCAGAGGGGGTGGGGTTGCCTTGTTAGTTAAGAACAAAATTAAATCTATGGTATTGAATGACATAGCGTCGGATGATGTGGAATCTGTGTGGGTGGAATTGAGGAACCACAAAGGCAAAAAAACCATAATTGGAGTTGTGTACAGACCTCCTAACAGTGGTCAGGACCAGGGACGCAACATGTACCGGGAAATAGAGAAGGCATGTCAGAAAGGCAAGGTTACATTGATCATGGGTGACTTCAATATGCAGGTGGACTGGGTAAATAATGTTGCTAGTGGATCTAAAGAAAGGGAATTCATGGAATGCTTACAGGATGGCTTTTTGGAACAGCTTGTCATGGAGCCCACAAGAGAGCAGGCTATTCTGGACCTAGTGCTTTGCAATGAACCAGACTCTATAAAAGATCTTAAAGTAAGGGAACCCTTAGCAAGTAGCGACCATAATATGGTAGAGTTCAGTCTGGAGTTTGAAAGGGAGAAGGCAAAATCTGACGTAATGGTGTTACAGTTGAATAAAGGTAATTATGAAGGCATGAGAGAGTAACTGACTAAAATAGACTGGAAGCAGAGGCTAACCGGGAAGACACTAGAGCAAAAATGGCAGGAGTTTGTAGGTATAATTGAGGACACTGTACAGAGGTTCATTCCCAAGAAAAGAAAGATTAACCGGGGAGGGATTAGACAACCTTGGCTGACAAAGGAAGTCAGGAAATGTATTAAAGAAAAAGAGAGATCCTATAAAGTGGCTAAGAACAGTGGGAAATCAGAAGATTGGGAAGGATACAAAAGCAAACAGAGGATAACAAAGAGTGTAATAAGAAATGAGAGGATCAAATATGAAGGTAGGCTAGCCAGTAATATTAGAAATAATAGTAAAAGTTTCTTTCAGTACATAAGAAACAAAAAACAGGCAAAAGTAGACATTGGGCCACTTCAAACTGATGCAGGGAGCCTAGTGATGGGAGATAAGGAAATAGCAGGAAAACTTAACAAGTACTTTGCGTCAGTTTTCACAGTGGAAGACATGAGTAATATCCTAAAAATTAAAGGGTGTCACGGGGCTGAGTTGAGTATGGTTGCCATTACGAAAGAGATAGTGCTAGAAAAGTTAAAAAGTCTTAAAATTGATAAATCTCCTGGCCCCGATGGGATACACCCTAGAGTTCTGAGAGAGGTTGCTGCGGAAATAGCAGAGGCATTGGTTGAGATCTTTCAAGAGTCACTGGAGTCAGGAAAGGTCCCGGATGATTGGAAGATGGCTGTTGTAACCCCCTTGTTCAAGAAAGGATCAAGGCAAAAGATGGAAAATTATAGGCCAATCAGCTTAACCTCGGTTGTTGGTAAAATTCTAGAATCCATCATTAAGGATGAGGTTTCTAAATTCTTGGAAGAGCAGAGTCTGATTAGAACAAGTCAACATGGATTTAGTAAAGGGAGGTCATGCCTGACAAACCTGTTGGAATTTTTTGAAGAGGTGACAAGTAGGTTAGACCAGGGAAACCCAGTGGATGTGGTCTATCTAGACTTCCAAAAGGCCTTTGATAAGGTGCCACATGGGAGGCTGCTGAGCAAGGTGAGGGCCCATGGTGTTCGAGGTGAGCTGCTGGGATGGATTGAGGATTGGCTGTCTAACAGAAGGCAGAGAGTTGGGATAAAAGGTTCTTTTTCAGAATGGCAGCCGGTGACGAGCGGTGTCCCGCAGGGTTCGGTGCTGGGGCCACAGCTGTTCGCATTATATATTAATGATTTGGATGAGGGAACCGGGGGCATTCTAGCGAAGTTTGCCGATGATACGAAGTTAGGTGGACAGGCAGGTAGTACTGAGGAAGTGGGGAGGCTACAGAAGGATCTAGACAGGTTGGGAGAGTGGTCCAGGAAATGGCTGATGGAATTTAACATGAGCAAGTGCGAGGTCTTGCACTTTGGCAAAAAGAATAAAAGCATGGACTACTTTCTAAATGGTGAGAAAATTAATAAAGCCAAAGCACAAAGGGATCTGGGAGTGCTAGTCGAGGATTCTCTAAAGGTAAACATGCAGGTTGAGTCTGTGATTAAGAAAGCGAATGCAATGTTGTCTCTTATCTCAAGAGGGTTGGAATATAAAAGCAGAGATGTACTACTAAGACTTTATAAAGCTCTGGTTAGGCCCCATTTGGAGTACTGTGTCCAGTTTTGGTCCCCACACCTCAGGAAGGACATATTGGCACTGGAACGTGTCCAGCGGAGATTCACACGGATGATCCCTGGAATGACAGGTCTAGCATATGAGGAACGGCTGAGGATACTGGGATTGTATTCGTTGGAGTTTAGAAGATTAAGGGGAGATCTAATAGAGACGTACAAAATAATACATGGCTTTGAAAAGGTGGATGCTAGGAAATTGTTTCTGTTAGGCGAGGAGACTAGGACCCGTGGACACAGCCTTAGAATTAGAGGGGGTCATTTCAGAACAGAAATGCGGAGACATTTCTTCAGCCAGAGAGTGGTGGGCCTGTGGAATTCATTGCCACGGAGTGCAGTGGAAGCCGGGACGCTAAATGTCTTCAAGGCCGAGATTGATAGGTTCTTGTTGTCTAGAAGAATTAAGGGCTACGGGGAGAACACTGGTAAGTGGAGCTGAAATGCGCATCAGCCATGATTGAATGGCGGAGTGGACTCGATGGGCCGAATGGCCTTACTTCCACTCCTATGTCTTATGGTCTTATGGTTATTGACCTGTCCCCATCGTTATTGATCTGTCCCCCGTTGTTATTGACCTGTCCCCCGTTGTTAGTGACCTGTCCCCCCTTGGTATTGACCTGTCCCCTGTTGTTAGTGACCTGTCCCCGTTGTTATTGACCTTTCCCCTGTTGTTAATGACCTGTCCCCGTTGTTATTGACCTGTCCGCTGTTGTTATTGATCTGTCCCCATTGCTATTGACCTGGCACCTGTTGTTATTGATCTGACCCCGTTGTTATTGACCTGTTTCCGTTGTTATTTACCTGTCCCCGTTGTTTACGACCTCTCCCCCATTGTTATTGACCTGTCCCCGTTGTTATTGACCTGTCCCCTGTTGTTATTGACCAGTCCCCTGTTGTTGGTGACCTGTCCCCATTCTTATTGACATGTCCCAGTTGTTCTTAACCTGTCCTCTGTTGTTAGTGACCTGTCCCCGTTGTTATTGACCTGTCCACGGTTGTTAGCGACCTGTCCCCGTTGTTTACGACCTCTCCCCCCATTGTTATTGACCTGTCCCCATTGTTATTGACCTGTCCTCTGTTGTTAGTGACCAGTCCCCGTTGTAATTAACCTGTCCCCCATTGTTATTGACCTCCCCCGTTGTTATTGACCTGTCCCCGTTGTTATTGACCTGTCCCCCATTGTTACTGACCTGTCCCCCGTTGTTATTAACCTGTCCCGGTTGTTATTAACCTGTCCCCCATTGTTTTTGACCTGTCCCCTATTGTTAGTGACCTGTCCCCCGTTGTTATTGACCTGCCCCTGTTGTTATTGATCTGTCTCCGGTTGTTTTTGAACTGTCCCCTGTTGTTAGTGACCTGTCCCCATTCTTATTGACCTGTCCCAGTTGTTATTGACCTGTCCTCTGTTGTTAGTGACCTGTCCCCGTTGTTATTGACCTGTCGCCCATCGTTATTGAACTGTCCCCGTTGTTATTGACCTGTCCCCCATTGTTATTGACCGCCCCCGTTGTTATTGACCTGTCCCCGTTGTTATTGACCTGTCCCCTGTTGTTATTGACCTGTCCCTGTTGTTATCGCCCTGTCCCCGTTGTTATTGACATGTCCCAGTTGTTATTGACCTGCCCCCCATCGTTATTGAACTGTCCCCGTTGTTATTGCCCTGTCCCCCATTGTTATTGACCTCCCCCGTTGTTATTGACCTGTTCCCGTTGTTATTGACCTGACCCCCGTTGTTACTGACCTGTCCCCCGTTGTTATTGACCTGTCCCCTGTTGTTATTGACCTGTCCCGGTTGTTATTAACCTGTCCCCCATTGTTTTTGACCTGTCCCCTATTGTTAGTGACCTGTCCCCCATTGTTATTGACCTGCCCCTGTTGTTATTGACCTGTCTCCCGTTGTTTTTGACTTGTCCCGTGTTGTTAGTGACCTGTCCCGTGTTGTTATTGACCTGTCCCCTGTTGTTATTGACCTGTCCCCCTTTATTATTGACCTGCACCCGTTGCTATTGACCTGTCCCCCGTTGTTATTGACCTGTCCCCTGTTGTTAGTGACCTGTCCCCATTCTTATTGACCTGTCCCAGTTGTTATTGACCTGTCCTCTGTTGTTATTGACCTGTCCTCTGTTGTTAGCGACCTGTCCCTCGTTGGTATTGACCTGTCCCCTGTTGTTAGTGACCTGTCCCGGTTGTTATTGACTTGTCCCCGTTGTTACTGACCTGTTCCCTGTTGTTATTGACCTGTCCCTGTTGTTATTGACCTGTGCCCGTTGTTATAGACCAGTCCCCCGTTGTTAATGACCTGTCCCCGTTGTTATCGACCTGCCCCCTGTTGTTATTGACTTGTCCCAAGTTGTTATTGACCTGTCCCCCGTTGTTATTCATCTGTCCCCCGTTGTTATTGACCTTTCCCCCGTTTTTATTGACCAGTCCCCGTTGTTATTGACCTGTCCCCGTTGTTATAGACCGGTCCCCCGTTGTTAATGACCTGTCCCCGTTGTTATCGACCTGCCCCCTGTTGTTATTGACTTGTCCCAAGTTGTTATTGACCTGTCCCCCGTTGTTATTCATCTGTCCCCCGTTGTTATTGACCTTTCCCCCGTTGTTATTGACCTGTCTCCCGTTGTTATTGATCTGTCCCCCCGTTGTTATTGACCTGTCTCTGTTGTTATTGACCTGTCCCGGTTGTTATTGACCTTTCCCCCATGGTTATTGACCTGTCCCCCATTGTTATTGACCTGTCCACTGTTGTTATTCATCTGTCCCCATTGCTATTGACCTGTCACCTGTTGTTATTGAACTGTCCCCGTTGTTATTGACCTCTTTCCGTTGTTATTGACCTGTCCCGGTTGTTTATGACCTCTCCCCCATTGTTATTGACCTGCCCCCTGTTGTTATTGACCTTTCTCCCGTCGTTATTGATCTGTCCCCCGTTGTTATTGACCTGCCCCCGTTGTTATTGACCTGGCCCCTGTTGTTATTGACCTATCGCTGTTGTTATCGCCCTTTCCCCGTTGTTATTGAGCTATCCCTGTTGTTATTGACCTGTCCCTGTTGTTATTGACATGTCCCTGTTGTTATTGACCTGTCCCCCGTTGTTATTGACCTGTCCCCTGTTGTTATTGACTTGTCCCCCGTTGTTAGTGACCTATCCCCCGTTGGTATTGACCTGTCCCCTGTTGTTATTGACCTGGCCCCTGTTGTTATTGACCTATCCCTGTTGTTATCGCCCTGTCCCCGTTGTTATTGAGCTATCCCTGTTGTTATTGACCTGTCCCTGTTGTTATTGACCTATCCCCCGTTGGTATTGACCTGTCCCCTGTTGTTATTGACCTGTCCCCTGTTGTTAATGACCTGTCCCCGTTGTTATTGACCTGTCCCCATTGTTATCGCCCTGTCCCCATTGTTATTGAGCTATCCCTGTTGTTATCGACCTGTCCCTGTTGTTATTGACATGTCCCTGTTGTTATTGACCTGTGCCCTGTTGTTATCGACATGTTCCCTGTTGTTATCGACCATTCCCCCGTTGTTATTGACCTGTACCGGTTGTTATTGACCTGTCGCCCATTGTTATTGACCTGTCCCCTGTTGTTATTGACCTGTCCCGGTTGTTATTGACCTGTCCCCGTTGTTATTGACCTGTCCCGGTTGTTATTGACCTGCCCCTGTTGTTATTGACCTGTCCTCCGTTGTTTTTGACCTGTCCCCTGTTGTTAGTGACCTGTCCCCCGTTTATTATTGACCTGCCCCTGTTGTTTTTGACCTGTCCCCCATTGTTTTTGACCTGTCCCCTGTCGTTAGTGACCTGTCCCCGTTGTTATTGACCAGTCCCCATTATTATTGACTTGTCCCCCGTTGTTATTGACCTGTCCACCGTTGTTATTGACCTGCCCCCCGTTATTATTGACCTGTGCCCCATTGTTATTGACCTGTCCCCCGTTATTATTGACCTGTCCCCGTTGTTATTGACCTGTCCCTGTTGTTATTAACCTGTCCCCCGTTATTATTGACCTGTCCCCTTTTGTTATTGACCTGTCCCCGTTGTTATTGACCTGTCCCCTATTGTTATTTACCTGTCCCTGATGTTATTGACCTGAGCCTGTTGTTATTGAACTGTCCCCCGTTATTATTGACCAGTCCCCCGTTGTTATTGTCCTGTCCCCTGTTGTTATTGACCTTTCCCCTGTTGTTATTGACAGGTGCCCATTGTTATTGACCTGTCCCCTGTTGTTATTTACCTGAGCCCGTTGTTATTGAACTATCCCCTGTTGTTATTGACCTGTCCCCCATTGTTATTGACCTATCCCCTGTTGTTATTGACATGAGCCCAAAGTTATTGACGTGTCCCCTGTTGTTATTGACCTTTCCCCCCATTGTTATTGACCTGTTCCTTTTTGTTATTGACCTGCCCCCATTGATATTGACCCTGTCCCTCTTGTTATTGAATTGTCCCCAGTTGTTATTGACCTATCCCCATTGTTATTGACCTGTCCCCCGTTGTTATTGACCTGTCCCCGTTGTTATTGACCTGCCCCCATTGTTATCGAACTGTCCCCCGTTGTTATTGATCTGCCCCCGTTGTTACTGACCTGTCCCCCGTTGCTACTGACCTGTCCCCTGTTGTTATTGACCTGTGCCCCATTATTATTGACCTGTCCCCTGTTGTTATTGACCTGCCCCCGTTGTTACTGACCTGTCCCCCGTTGTTACTGACCTGTCCCCCGTTGTTACTGACCTGTCCCCTGTTGTTATTGACCTGTCCCTGTTGTTATTGACCTGTCCCTGTTGTTACTGACCTGTCCCCCATTGTTCTTGACATGTCCCCTGTTGTTATTGACCTTTCCCCTCTTGTTATTGACCTTTCCCCTGTTGTTATTGACCTGTCCCCGTTGTTATTGACCTGTTCCTTTTTGTTATTGACTTGCCCCCATTGATATTGACCCTATTCCTCTTGTTATTGAATTGTCTCCAGTTGTTATTGACCTGTCCCTGTTGTTATTGACTTGTCCCCGTTGTTAGTGACCTTATCCCCGTTATTATTGACCTGCCCCCCGTTATTATTGACCCTTCCCCTGTTGTTATTGACCTGTCCCCGTTGTTATTGACCTGCCCCCGTTGTTACTGACCTGTCCCCATTGTTATCGCCCTGTCTCCGTTGTTATTGAGCTATCCCTGTTGTTATCGACCTGTCCCTGTTGTTATTGACATGTCCCTGTTGTTATTGACCTGTGCCCTGTTGTTATCGACATGTTCCCTGTTGTTATCGACCATTCCCCCGTTGTTATTGACCTGTACCGGTTGTTATTGACCTGTCCCCTGTTGTTATTGACCTGTCCCGTTTGTTATTGACCTGTCCCCGTTGTTATTGACCTGTCCCGGTTGTTATTGACCTGCCCCTCTTGTTATTGACCTGTCCTCCGTTGTTTTTGACCTGTCCCCTGTTGTTAGTGACCTGTCCCCAGTTGTTATTGACCTGCCCCTGTTGTTTTTGACCTGTCCCCCATTGTTTTTGACCTGTCCCCTGTCGTTAGTGACCTGTCCCCGTTGTTATTGACCAGTCCCCATTATTATTGACTTGTCCCCCGTTGTTATTGACCTGTCCACCGTTGTTATTGACCTGCCCCCCGTTATTATTGACCTGTGCCCCATTGTTATTGACCTGTCCCCCGTTATTATTGACCTGTCCCCGTTGTTATTGACCTGTCCCTGTTGTTATTAACCTGTCCCCCGTTATTATTGACCTGTCCCCTTTTGTTATTGACCTGTCCCCGTTGTTATTGACCTGTCCCCTATTGTTATTTACCTGTCCCTGATGTTATTGACCTGAGCCTGTTGTTATTGAACTGTCCCCCGTTATTATTGACCAGTCCCCCGTTGTTATTGTCCTGTCCCCTGTTGTTATTGACCTTTCCCCTGTTGTTATTGACAGGCGCCCATTGTTATTGACCTGTCCCCTGTTGTTATTTACCTGAGCCCGTTGTTATTGAACTATCCCCTGTTGTTATTGACCTGTCCACCATTGTTATTGACCTATCCCCTGTTGTTATTGACATGAGCCCAAAGTTATTGACGTGTCCCCTGTTGTTATTGACCTGTCCCCCCATTGTTATTGACCTGTCCCCTGTTGTTATTGACCTGTTCCTTTTTGTTATTGACCTGCCCCCATTGATATTGACCCTGTCCCTCTTGTTATTGAATTGTCCCCAGTTGTTATTGACCTATCCCCATTGTTATTGACCTGTCCCCCGTTGTTATTGTCCTGTCCCCTGTTGTTATTGACCTTTCCCCTGTTGTTATTGACAGGCGCCCATTGTTATTGACCTGTCCCCTGTTGTTATTTACCTGAGCCCGTTGTTATTGAACTATCCCCTGTTGTTATTGATCTGTCCACCATTGTTATTGACCTATCCCCTGTTGTTATTGACATGAGCCCAAAGTTATTGACGTGTCCCCTGTTGTTATTGACCTGTCCCCCCATTGTTATTGACCTGTCCCCTGTTGTTATTGACCTGTTCCTTTTTGTTATTGACCTGCCCCCATTGATATTGACCCTGTCCCTCTTGTTATTGAATTGTCCCCAGTTGTTATTGACCTATCCCCATTGTTATTGACCTGTCCCCCGTTGTTATTGACCTGTCCCCGTTGTTATTGACCTGCCCCCATTGTTATCGAACTGTCCCCCGTTGTTATTGATCTGCCCCCGTTGTTACTGACCTGTCCCCCATTGCTACTGACCTGTCCCCTGTTGTTATTGACCTGTGCCCCATTATTATTGACCTGTCCCCTGTTGTTATTAACCTGCCCCCGTTGTTACTGACCGGTCCCCCGTTGTTACTGACCTGTCCCCTGTTGTTATTGACCTGTCCCTGTTGTTATTGACCTGTCCCTGTTGTTACTGACCTGTCCCCCATTGTTTTGACCTGTCCCCCATTGTTCTTGACATGTCCCCTGTTGTTATTGACCTTTCCCTCTTGTTATTGACCTTTCCCCTGTTGTTATTGACCTGTCCCCGTTGTTATTGACCTGTTCCTTTTTGTTATTGACCTGCCCCCATTGATATTGACCCTATTCCTCTTGTTATTGAATTGTCTCCAGTTGTTATTGACCTGTCCCTGTTGTTATTGACTTGTCCCCGTTGTTATTGACCTTATCCCCGTTGTTATTGACCTTATCCCCGTTATTATTGACCTGTCCCCCGTTATTATTGACCCTTCCCCTGTTGTTATTGACCTGTCCCCGTTGTTACTGACCTGTCCCCCGTTGTTACTGACCTGTCCCCCATTGTTATTGACCTATCCCCTGTTGTTATTGACCTGTGCCCGTTGTTACTGACCTGTCCCCTATTGTTTTGACCTGTCCCCTCTTGTTATTGACCTGAGGCCGTTGTTATTGACCTTTCCCCCGCTATTATTGACCTTTCCCCTGTTGTTATTGACCTGTCCCCCGTTGTTATTGACCTTTCCCCTCTTGTTATTGACCTGAGGCCGTTGTTATTGACCTTTCCCCCGCTATTATTGACCTTTCCCCTGTTGTTATTGACCTGTCCCCGTTGTTATTGACCTGTACCCCGTTGTTTCTGCCCTGTCCCTTGTTGTTATTCACCTGTCTCCGCTGCTATTGAACTGTCACCCTTTGTTGCTGACCTGTCCCCTGTAGTTATTGACCTGTCCCCCGTTTTTATTGACCTGTCCCTGTTGTTATTGACCTGTCCCCGTTGTTATAGACCGGTCCCGCGTTGTTAATGACCTGTCCCCGTTGTTATTGACCTGCCCCCTGTTGTTATTGACTTGTCCCAAGTTGTTATTGACCTGTCCCCCGTTGTTATTCATCTGTCCCCCGTTGTTAATGACCTCTCCCCCATTGTTATTGACCTGTCCACTGTTGTTATTCATCTGTCCCCATTGCTATTCACCTGTCACCTGTTGTTATTTGACCTGTTTCCGTTGTTATTGACCAGTCCCGGTTGTTTATGACCTCTCCCCCATTATTATTGACCTGTCCCCGTTGTTATTGACCTGTCCCCCTTTGTTATCGACCTGCCCCCTGTTGTTATTGACTTTTCTCCCGTTGTTATTGATCTGTCCCCCGTTGTTATTGACCTGTCCCCGTTGTTATTGACCTGTCCCCTGTTGTTATTGAGCTATCCCTGTTGTTATCACCCTGTCCCCGTTGTTATTGAGCTATCCCTGTTGTTATCGACCTGTCCCTGTTGTTATTGTCCTGTCCCGGTTGTTATTGACCTGTCCCTGTTGTTATTCACCTGTCGCCCACTGTTATTGACCTGTCCCAGTTGTTATTGACCTGTCCCCGTTGTTATTGACCTGTCCCCCATTGTTATTGACCTGTCCCTGTTGTTATTGACCTGTCCCCCATTGTTTTTGACCTGTCCCCTATTGTTAGTGACCTGTCCCCCGTTGTTATTGACCTGCCCCTGTTGTTATTGACCTGTCTCCCGTTGTTTTTGACCTGTCCCCTGTTGTTAGTGACCTGTCCCCTGTTGTTAGTGACCTGTCCCCTGTTGTTATTGACCTGTTCCCTGTTGTTATTGACCTGTCCTCCTTTGTTATTGACCTGCACCCGTTGCTATTGACCTGTCCACCATTGTTATTGACCTGTCCCCTGTTGTTATTGACCTGTCCCCTGTTGTTATTGACCTGTCCCCCATTGTTTTTGACCTGTCCCCTATTGTTATTGACCTGCCCCTGTTGTTATTGACCTGTCTCCCGTTGTTTTTGACCTGTCCCCTGTTGTTAGTGACCTGTCCCCTGTTGTTATTGACCTGTCCCCCTTTATTATTGACCTGCACCCGTTGCTATTGACCTGTCCCAATTCTTATTGACCCGTCCCAGTTGTTAATGACCTGTCCTCTGTTGTTATTGACTTGTCCCCCGTTGTTAGTGACCTGTCCCCCGTTGGTATTGACCTGTCCCCTGTTGTTATTGAACTGTCCCCTGTTGTTAATGACCTGTCCCCGTTGTTATTGACCTGTCCCTGTTGTTATTGCCCTGTCTCCGTTGTTATTGAGCTATCCCTGTTGTTATCGACCTGTCCCTGTTGTTATTGACATGTCCCTGTTGTTATTGACCTGTGCCCTGTTGTTATCGACATGTTCCCTGTTGTTATCGACCAATCCCCCGCTGTTATTGACCTGTACCGGTTGTTATTGACCTGTCCCCCGTTGTTAAAGACCTGTCCCCTGTTGTTATTGTCCTGTTCCGGTTGTTATTGACCTGTCCCCGTTGTTATTGACCTGCCGCCCATTGTTATTGACCTGTCCCCTGTTGTTATTGACCTGTCCCGGTTGTTATTGACTTGTACCCGTTGTTATTGACCTGTCCCCCATTGTTATTGACCTGTCCCCTGTTGTTTTTGACCTGTCCCCCATTGTTTTTGACCTGTCCCCTGTCGTTAGTGACCTGTCCCCGTTGTTATTGACCTGTCCACCGTTGTTATTGACCTGCCCCCCGTTATTATTGACCTGTGCCCCATTGTTGTTGACCTGTCCCGCGTTATTATTGACCTGTCCCCGTTGTTATTAACCTGTCCCCCGTTATTATTGACCTGCCCCTGTTATTATTGACCAGTCCCCGTTGTTATTGACCTGTCCCCCCATTGTTATTGACCTGTTCCCTGTTGTTATTGAACTGTCCCCCGTTATTATTGTCCAGTCCCCCGTTGTTATTGTCCTGTCCCCTGTTGTTATTGACCTTTGCCCTGTTGTTATTGACAGGCGCACATTGTTATTGACCTGTCCCCTGTTGTTATTTACCTGAGCCCGTTGTTATTGAACTATCCCCCGTTGTTATTGACATGAGCCCGAAGTTATTGACGTGTCCCCTGTTGTTATTGACCTGTCCCCCCATTGTTATTGACCTGTCCCCGTTGTTATTGACCTGTCCCCCCATTGTTATTGACCTGTTCCCTGTTGTTATTGACCTGTTCCTTTTTGTTATTGACCTGCCCCCATTCATTTTTTTTGAGTGCGAGCAGCAGCTAAGGTAAGACTGTTTGTTTTAAAAGTACTTACCGGTAGCGGGCAGCAGTGTTTTTTTTCACTCTCTTTTCACAGAAAGAGCGGGAGCAGCAGGGGGAAGTGACGACGACCAGAGAGGCAGCCGAGACCCGGAAGCAGGTAGAGCGTAAGCTTACCTGGGTAGGTTTGTTTCCCCTTCAAAAGCGTGTTCTACTCAGAAGGGAAGGGTGGAGAAGAGCAGAGCAATAATAATTGGGGACTCGATAGTTCGGGGCACAGATAGGCGGTTTTGTGGGAACGAGAGAGACTCACGTTTGGTATGTTGCCTCCCAGGTGCAAGGGTACGTGATGTCTCTGATCGTGTTTTCCGGGTCCTTAAGGGGGAGGGGGAGCAGCCTGAAGTCGTGGTCCATATTGGCACCAATGACATAGGTAGGAGGAGTGCTGAGGATGTTAGACAGGCTTTTAGGGAGCTAGGTTGGAAGCTGAGAGTTAGAACGAACAGAGTTGTTGTCTCTGGTTTGTTACCCGTGCCACGTGATAGAGAGTCGAGGAATAGGGAGAGAGAACAGTTAAATGCGTGGCTACAGGGATGGTGCAGGAGGGAGGGATTTCAGTACTTGGATAACTGGGGTTCTTTCTGGGGAAGGTGGGACCTCTATAAACAGGATGGTCTGCACCTGAACCTGAGGGGCACCAGTATCCTTGGGGGGAGGTTTGCTAGTGCTCTTGGGGGGGTTTTAAACTAACTCTGCAGGGGCATGGGAACCCCGACTGTAGCTTTAGGGTGCAGGACCTGGAGTGTAGGGAGGTTAGGAATATGGCATCAATCTTAAAGGAGGGTGCCTGTAAACAGAAGAGTGGCTTGAAGTGTGTATACTTTAATGCCAGAAGTATACGAAATAAGGTAGGTGAACTCGCAGCGTGGGTTGGTACCTGGGACTTCGATGTTGTGGCTATTACGGAGACATGGCTAGATCAGAGACAGGATTGGCTGTTGCAGGTTCCAGGGTTTAAATGTTTTAGTAGGGTCAGAGGTGGGGGTAAAAGAGGGGGGGGGTGTGGCTTTGCTTGTCAAAGATAGTATTACAGCGGTGGAAAGGAAGATGGACGAAGATTTGCCATCTGAGGTAGTTTGGGTTGAGGTTAGGAATAGGAGAGGTGAGGTCACCCTGTTAGGAGTCTTTTACAGGCCTCCTAATAGTCCTAGAATCGTTGAAGAAAGGATTGCGAAGATGATTCAGGAGAAGAGTGACAGTAATAGGGTGGTTGTTATGGGGGACTTTAACTTTCCTGATATTGATTGGGAAAGCTATAGCTCAAGTTCGTTAGATGGGTCAGTGTTTGTGCAATGTGTTCAGGAGAGCTTCCTGACACAATATGTAGATAAGCCAACAAGAGGTGAGGCCATACTGGATTTGGTTCTGGGTAACGAACCAGGCCAGGTATTAGAACTAGAGGTAGGTGAGCACTTTGGGGACAGTGACCACAATTCGGTGATTTTTACTCTAGTGATGGAGAGGGATAAGTGTGTACTACAGGGCAAGAGTTATAGCTGGGGGCAGGGAAATTATGATGCGTTGAGGCATGACTTAGGATGTGTGGATTGGAAAAGTAGATTCCAAGGCAAGAGCGTAATTGATATGTGGAACTTGTTCAAGGAGCAACTATTGAGTGTCCTTGATAAGTACGTACCTATCAGGCAGGGAGGAAACGGTCGTGTGAGGGAGCCGTGGTTTAATAAGGAGTTGGAATCCCTTGTTAAATGGAAGAGGGCGACCTTTGTAAAGATGAGGCGTGAAGGTTCAATAGGGGCGATTGAGAGTTATAAGGTAGCCCAGAAGGACCTGAAGAGAGAGCTAAGAGCAGCAAGGAGGGGACATGAAAGGTCCTTAGTTGGTAGGATTAGGGAAAACCCTAAGGCTTTCTATAGGTATGTTAGGAATAAAAGAATGACTAGGGTAGGAATAGGTCCAATCAAGGATAGTAATGGGAAGTTGCGTGTGGAGGCTGAAGAGATTGGGGAGGCACTGAATGAATACTTTTCGTCAGTATTCACTCAGGAACAGGACATTGTTGTCGATATGAATACTGAGGCACGAATAAGTAGAATGGATGGCTTTGAGATATGTAGAGAAGAGGTGTTGGAAATTCTGGCAAGGGTGAAAATAGATAAGTCCCCTGGGCCTGTTGGCATTTATCCAAGGATTCTCCGGGAAGCAAGGGAGGAGATTGCAGAGCCATTGGCCTTGATTTTTGTGTCCTCTTTGTCTACAGGAGTAGTGCCAGAGGACTGGAGGCTAGCAAACGTGGTTCCCTTGTTCAAGAAGGGGAGTAGGGATAATCCTAGTAACTATAGGCCAGTGAGTCTCACTTCTGTTGTGGGCAAAGTCTTAGAGAGAATTGTAAGGGATAGGATTTATGCACATCTGGATAAGAATGATGTGATCAAGGATAGTCAGCATGGTTTTATGAAGGGCAGGTCGTGCCTCACAAACCTTATTGAATTCTTTGAGAAGGTGACTAAGGAGGTAGATGAGGGGAAAGCAGTAGATGTGGTATATATGGATTTTAGTAAGGCGTTTGATAAGGTCCCCCATGGTAGGCTACTGCAGAAAATGCAGAGATATGGCATTGAGGGTGAGTTGGAGGTTTGGATTAGGAATTGGCTGGCTGGAAGAAGACAGAGGGTAGTAGTTGATGGCAAAGGTTCATCTTGGAGTGCCGTCACTAGCGGTGTTCCGCAAGGATCTGTTTTGGGACCATTGCTGTTTGTCATTTTTATAAATGACCTGGAGGAAGGGTTAGAAGGTTGGGTGAGCAAGTTTGCGGATGATACGAAAGTCGGAGGAGTTGTAGACAGTGAGGAAGGATGTGGCAGGTTACAGCGGGATATAGAGAAGCTGCAGAGCTGGACAGAAAGGTGGCAAATGGAGTTCAATGTAGCTAAGTGTGAGGTGATTCACTTTGGTAAGAGTAACAAAAAGATGGGGTACTGGGCTAATGGTCGGATACTTGGTAGTGTGGAAGAGCAGAGAGATCTTGGTGTCCATGTACACAGATCTCTGAAAGTTGCCACCCAGGTAAATAGTGCAGTGAAGAAGGCATATGGCGTACTGGCTTTTATTGGTAGAGGAATTGAGTTCCGGAGTCCTGAGGTCATGCTGCAGTTGTATAAGACTCTGGTGCGGCCGCATCTGGAATATTGTGTGCAGTTTTGGTCGCCATACTATAGGAAGGATGTGGAGGCACTGGAACGGGTGCAGAGGAAGTTTACCAGGATGTTGCCTGGTATGGTAGGAAGATCCTATGAGGAAAGGCTGAGGCACTTGGGGTTGTTTTCATTGGAGAAAAGAAGGTTTAGGGGTGACTTGATAGAGGTGTACAAGATGATTAGGGGGTTAGATAGGGTTGACAGTGAGAACCTTTTTCCACGTATGGAGTCAGCGATTACAAGGGGGCATAGCTTTAAATTAAGGGGGGGTAGATATAGGACTGATGTTAGGGGTAGGTTCTTCACTCAGCGAGTCGTAAGTTCATGGAATGCCCTGCCAGTAGCAGTAGTGGACTCTCCCTCTTTATGGGTATTTAAGCAGGCATTGGATAGGTATATGGAGGATAGTGGGTTAGTGTAGGTTAGGTGGGCTTTGATCGGCGCAACATCGAGGGCCGAAGGGCCTGTACTGCGCTGTATTCTTCTATGTTCTATGTTCTATGATATTGACCCTGTCCATCTTGTTGTTGAATTGTCCCCAGTTGTTATTGACCTATCCCCGTTGTTACTGACCTGTCCCCCGTTGTTACTGACCTGTCCCCCGTTGTTACTGACCTGTCCCCCATTGTTACTGACCTGTCCCCTGTCGTTAGTGACCTGCCCCCGTTGTAATTGACCTGTCCCCCGTTGTAATTGACCTGTCCCCCGTTGTAATTGACCCGTCCCCCGTTGTTATTGACCTGTCCCCCGTTGTTATTGACCTGTCCCCCGTTGTAATTGACCTGTCCCCTTTTGTTATTGACCTGTCCCGGTTGTTATTGACCTGTCCCCCGTTGTAATTGACCCGTCCCCCGTTGTAATTGACCCGTCCCCCGTTGTTATTGACCTGTCCCCCGTTGTAATTGACCCGTCCCCCTTTGTTATTGACCCGTCCCCCGTTGTTATTGACCCGTCCCCCGTTGTTATTGACCCGTCCCCCGTTGTTCTCGACCTGTCCCCCGTTGTTCTCGACCTGTCCCCCTTTGTTAATGGCCCTCTTCTCAGGGAAAGCTTTCTTCATCTCTACCTTATGTATGCTCTCCTCATTATCATCCAGACTGCCAGCAGTGTCCAAGACTCCCACATCCTATAGGCCATGCACGCATGGGACTGAGCTACGAGCCATGTCTTTTGTTAATTTTTTCAACATAAGTTTAAACCAAGAAAAAAATTATATGTATCTTTCCAAACCAAAGCAAATTAAAATTTCTTAATGCAGCTTTAAAGTGGAGGAAACCTATTCATTCTTACCCACCAATTAGCCTCTGCTTTTCACTGACATTACTACGTTTGAAATGCTCCCAGGTCTTGTTGTGGTTTTGCTGTTGCTGTTGCTGCTCTTACTGGCTTAATCTGCTTCTGCTGCTCTTACTGGCTTAATCTGCTTCACTTACTTCCACTGATTTCATGGCCCCAAACGCCCTACCTTAACTACTGTCTTGGGTCCTGACACCATCCCCTCCTCTCAGTGACACTGACTGTCTCTACAGTGTCCTCACCCTCATCCTCATTCTTCTTTTTTTCTCCTCCTCCTCACCTCCATGCTGACCACTTCCTGATGGGCCTGTGCTCAAAGGTGCTTTTCTTTGTAAATTTCTCCAAGAAGGCGAGATGATACAGAATAGTCCAATTACATGGAGCGTTCCCTAGCAACGAGGCCAGTCCCATCCTTCACCATACCAGGGCCAAGTAAAGCCTCAGTATGGAGTGACACTTGGTGTTTGCCTATTTGGGGCCTTTGCATAGTTTGACACAGCCACTCAAAGGTAGCCATCAAGATGAGGGCGACGTTGGGTACGTCAGACCAATCTTCACCCTGAGGGAAATAAAACTGTCGGTGGAATTGATTGGAATCACTGCAGGTTAAAGGAGAAGTGAAGTTTGTGCCTAATTGTTCACCCTCCCACCCACACTCAGCACGTCACCCATATTGGGATTGGGGGTGAAGTGTCAGACAACCCATCTTTAATTCTATTGCAGCCCTTTAGATGGGCAATGACCTAGCACACTCTACACCTCCATCTGTGAGGCCTGTGGCCTGCGAGGGAAGGACACATCCCAACAGCAGGGTTGCCAGTGGGCAGGATTGAGTGCACCCAAAGAACAAAGAACAAAGATCGTCATCGTGTAGAAGCAGGCCATTCAGCTCATTGAGTCCACACCAACTCTCTGAATAGCATCCCACCCAGACCCACCCCGCAAGAACCCTGCATTTCCCACAGCTAACCCACCTAGCCCTGCACATCCCTGGACACTATAAGCAATTTAGCATGGCCAATCCAACTAACCTGCACACCTTTCTACTGCGGGAGGAAACCGGAGCACAGAGAAAAGCCACGCAGACATGGGAAGAATGTCCAAACTGCCCACAGACAGTCACCTGAGGCTGCAATCGAACCAGAGTCCCTGGTGCTGTGAGGCAACAGTACTAACCACTGAGTCACCATTCCACCCCAGATGGTAAACCCCTTTATGTATCCCCTACCCCCATCACCACACCACTCAACAACCCCCTTCCCATCCTCCCTGGGGTCTCACAACTTAGACTTCACTGGTACTTTAACTTGGTCCAGTCCCCAAACTGAGGTCACAGCTAATTTCTGGCACTAGCATCATATCGAAGTTTTTAAATTTATGAAATTATTGGAAAAGTAAATTTTCCCCAATTTCCCTTAAAGTTAAGCAGACGTTGTTCACCTGTACACAATAAAGGTGTACACCATAGGAATAGAGGACATTTTGTGTGGAAGATGTGGCCAAAACAAGTAACGGACCAAGACACTTTAATGGGTTGTGAGGAATGCAACAGATTCTGATCAATAAATAGGATTTGGGATTATTAGAAATCCAGCAAAGAAACATTGTGGATAGATGGGCGGCATGTTTAAAGATTTTCTCCTGCATGAAAATGTTATTATTTTACAATCTGGGAGCAGAAAGTGATTTTACTCTGGCTTTGATTTAGCAGAGACTACAATGCACTTGAAATGAGGAAACACTACCATCTAGTGGATGCAAAGGGAATACTCTGTCTTGGCTTTTTCCTCAATTACTATTTAAGAAGCTGCAGCCACATTCTGATCCTCCCAAACCAAGCTATAATCCAGATTATGATAAAAAAAAGCATCAAGGTCCCCTCAGATGTGGAAAACATTCTATGATGTGTCAACTTGGACAATTCTCTGGTGAAGACGGTAATGGTTCTGCAAGTTTTAATATTGGACATGACATTAAACTCAACCCAGTTTGATTCTGAATTCAACCTTTGTTGGGAAATGAAGAGACTAGCTCTTAATCTCGAAGGCCACCCATATCTCCCGGTTGTAAACTATGTCTAACTAACTAATTTAACTTGTACCTGTTTATCATCATGCCTTACATTGCAGAAGACTCTCTGGTGGTTGTTCCTCTATCACTGAAAACCAAATAGGCCCTGAAACCCAATCTTTCTACTCACGACACATGGTAATCAGCAGGTGGGTGTCATCCCTTCATATCCTGGGGCACAATGGATAAAAAAAATCCACTGGACTAAGTAGAAGAAATTTCCTGAACACAAGTTAGTTTACGGCTTAAAGAACTACAGTTAGGTGCTGTAAGGGATTGAAGAAGCAGTAGGCACAAAGGTCAACAAGGCTGGAGCAGCAACAGAAACCAATGCCTCTACATCAGACCCGTTTAAAAACATAGAACAAGCAGTGTGGGTTATAATGAGCTTGAAGACTAGTCACACCAAGTAGTTACAGATCCTATCTGGAAACGAGGATTAGCAGCATTCCCAGTTGGAGTTTCAGCTAAGAAGTAAAGGCACCAGAGCTCCCGGAGTAAAGGTAAAATCACTGCAGGGAAAAGGCAAGAATCTTAAATTAATGGTGGAAAAATCAGCTGAGAAGGTAAGCAGGAAATAAAGGTTGCAGTTCACAATAATTGTTCAAGTTGTAGCACCGGGATACCATGAGGCACAGCTTCAGTACAGAAGTGAAGGGGGTAGAAGTAAGCTTTTAAGAGGCCTCAGCACTCACAATGTTGCAACATAGTCACGCAAATGCAAAAGGGACAATGTCAAAGCTAAAGCTGATTTCTGAGGGTGAAATAAGAGTTGGCGATCTATCATTTAAATACATGGTTCTGATGGAAGGAATTTGGGAAGACCACAAGGACAAATTGTTTTTTGGAAGTCAGGGAAAAGAATGTGCATCATCTGTTAGCCTATGAATGATGGCAAATCATTCATTTAGTCCACAAAAAGGCAAGAAAGCTTCATTTTGAAAGCAAAATCATGGCAATACAAATACACTGCATTATTATTTAATGGAATAATAAACTTTAAAAGTAGGAAACAGATAGAGTATTGTCATATTGCATGTTTAAAAGGTTTAAAACTAGAAAAATAAAACAGTATTACTATTTACACAAATAAATGTCTTTAGGGAAAAGACATTGCAACAGCATTAAGATACTGATGAATTTAAATACTTTAAAGTAAAAACTAATAATCACTATTAGAAGACATGGAAGGATAAATAATTCTGTCTGCCAAATTTCATATTTAAGATGAACCGAAAAGAAAACAGAATTAAACACTAAATCACAGTTTGAAAAAGCCAGAGACTGGAGGTTGGCTAACATGGTGCCACTATTTAAGAAAGATGGTAAGGAAAAACTGGGGAACTATAGATCAGTGAACCTGACATCAGTGGTGGGCAGGTTATAGAACATAGAACAATACAGCACAGAACAGGCCCTTCGGCCCACGATGTTGTGCCGAACTTCTAACCTAGATTAAGCACCCATCCATGTACCCATCCAAATGCCGCTTAAAGGTCGCCAATGATTCTGACAATGATTGTTGGACAGAATCATAAGGTACAGGATTTACATATATTGGAAAGGCAAAGACTGATTAGGGATAATCAACACCGCTTTGTGTGTGGGAAATCGTGTCTCGCTAATTTGATTGAGGTTTTTTATGAAATTATGAAGAGGATTGAAGAGGGCAGAGCAGTGGACATGATCTGTATGCACTTCAGTAAGGTGTTTGACAAGGTTCCTCATTATAGACTGGTAAGCAAGGTTAGATCACATGGAATACAGGGAGAACTAGCCATTTGGATACAGCACTAGCTTAAAGGTAGAAGACAGAGGGTGGTGGTAGAGGATTGCCTTTCAGACTGGAGGTCTGTGACCAGAGCTGTGCCACAAGGATTGGTGCGGGGTCCACTGCTTTTTGTCATTTATATAAATGATTTGAATGTGAACATAAGAAATACAGTTAGTCAGAAACCAAAAGTAGTGGTCAGTGAAAAAGGTTATCTCAGAGTACAATGGGATCATGATCAGACGGACCAATGGGCCAAGGAGAGGCAGATGGAGGTTTAATTTGGATAAATGTCAGGGTTAAAATTCCTCAAACCAAAGACCTATTCATCTTCCAATCCTGAGGACAATGAGTTCTGGATGATTTGTGAAACTCCCAGAAAACCTGAATTTGTGAAGTCCATGGTTTGGTGAAAGATTTGATTTATTTCTCGTGACGTGTATTTTGTAACAAATTACAGTGAATGTTTTCCATAGTGTCACCATTCCACAGTGCCATCTTAAAAAAACATAAAAATAAAGAAAACTTAGGATATAAAGGCAGAAAAGTAAAAAAAAAGGAAGTGTTCAACATTAAGCGCTCTGTCAAAGGCCCTAGGTGCAGTAGCCAGGCATGAATCCCCTTCTCCATGCCTCTACCTCCACAACAAACAGCACCACCCTAGAGTGCCATCTCGCCCACATTGATGCCCTCACCACTATGAGTCCTGCTGTACCTCACCAATGCACATGCTGTCAGGTACCATACCAGCCCAAACCCAATTGCACCACTACCATGAGTTTGCTTCATGCCCATCTCACCAATGCAGCCGCTGCCATTGTTGGCGAGTCTCATACTGGGCCAAATTCCGCACCACCACTGCCTCCGTGAAGATGCACTGGACACAGATGCCACCAGGAACCCAAACTCACCTTCGCCACAGCAGCCATGAATTGGCACGAGGGCCACCATGTCAATGCAGAAGCGCTGGGCTCATTTCAAGTCTACACTGGGGCCACTCACCAACCACCAACAGTCCATACTGGGCCTACTCACCAACTACCACCAGTCTGCACTGGGACCACTCACCAACCACCACCAGTCTGCACTGGGACCACTCACCAACTACCACCAGTCTGCACTGGGACCACTCACCAACCACCACCAGTCTGCACTTGGACCACTCACCAACCACCACCAGTCTGCACTGGGCCCACTCACCAATTACCACCAGTCCGCACCATGCCCACTCACCAATCACCAGCAGTGCACACTGGGCCCATTCACCAGTCACCACCAGTCTGCTCTGGGCCCACTCACCAACCACCACCAGTCCACACTGGGCCCACTCACCAATCGCCACCAGAACATCCGGGCCCACTCACCAGCCACTACCAGTCCGCAACGGGGCCCCTCACCAGCCATCACCAGTCCACACTGGGGCCACTCACCAATCACCACCAGTCTGCTCTGGGCCCAGTCACCAACGACCACCAGTCCATACTGGGCCCACTTGTCACTATTGATGCTGTCACCATGACTGAGTTCTTCAACGAGAGGTAAGTAAAACAACAGAGAAGAAAAAGAGAAAAGTGACAAAAAAAAGAGCCTGGGACAGAGTAGATGGGTCCCAGGCTCAGAAGCCCTACTCCACCCCATCTTAGTGGGAATGGAGTTGTGGTGAATGTAATTCTCTATGTGAATATACAAAAACTGACTGTGGGAAGCAAACTATAGGGGAGATGGTATTGAAGGCACTGGTTCTGAAAGAACAAATGTTGGAGACTGCACTAACTCCACCCAATCTGATCTGTCACAGTCTCAGGTGGGGAAATGGAGAGAATAACTTCAGATCTGGAATGGAACTGACATGTCATACATGTCTCCCAGTAGCTTTTTTCTTAATCAACCTGATCAGAGATGTTATGACACATTTCTGCAGCAGATGGATCTTGAACCAGACCTCCTGGCTCAGAGGTAGTGACACTCCCAATAGTCTTATTGTAACAATGTCTAACTAGCCAATGTAACTTATAGTTGAGTGTGTGTTGCTGGAAAAGCACAGCAGGTCAGGCAGCATCAGAGGAGCAGGAAAATCGAAGTTTTGCACCGGAGCCCTTCATCCTGATGAAGAGCTCTGGCTCGAAACGTCGACTCTCCTGCTCCTCTGATGCTGCCTGACCTGCTGTGCTTTTCCAGCAACACACTCTCAACTTTGATCTCTGGCATCTGCAGACCTCACTGACTCCTAATACACCTAATCGCTATTGTGCAATAAACTACATCTTGTTAAAACAAGAGCATCTTCTTAATTAGACTCTCTAGTGGTCATTCCTTTATCAACATAAACCAAAATAGGCCATTAGACCCAGTCAAGGACAGAATAGTCAAGACAGTGACAAATAATACACTCTCTACTAATTGCAAGGTGATATGTCACTTTAAGCGCAAAATGTGACTCCAATACATCAGAAACGTGGTCACTATGTCAAAAACACCGCAAACATTAGTCAGATATGAGGATTTATTGCCACTTTTCAGAACTGGGAAAGTACTCCTTAATCTGAACTCCCTTTCCCAGAAACCTATATAAGGACACCCCCTCACCACAGTCCTACAGATAAAGGGATAGGTGGATATTAGATAAGAATCATCTTCTGTGTCACAGGATTTATGACTGAATTGAATAAGACCCACTGAAAAGGTGGGATAATCTTGATGCACCTCTGCTACTTCCTGAGATCACTTGAGTTTTGAAGCATGTAAAAGCCACTGTTTCAATATGAAAATTATACAGAGGACTCAGTTTTGAAAATGGAATATTGAAAAGTGAAAACTGTTTCAATCACTTCTTTTAAAACAAGACAGTGTCTGAATGAAAACCAGTGCTCCCTCTTGTGGTGATAGTGGTGAATGCTATCTCTGGATTAAAACCCAGAACAGAATTTCTCAATTTTCACCGAGTTCTTATATCTGCGTGATTGGATGGTGTTAGAAACTCGAGTACTGCTCCTGAAGTGATGTCAGACAGTGTTTCAACTCCTGAGCCTCATTCAAGTCACATCAATTCCCCTTTCTGGGTAAAAGCTGATTGAAAATCAGAGCTCAGAGGTTACCATTGACACTGACATAAAGAAACATAGAAAATAGGAGCAAGCAGAGGCCATTCAGCCCTTCAAGCCTGTTCTGCCATTCCATATGATCATGGCTAATCATCTTACTCAGTACCCTGTTCTCACTTTCTCCCCATACCCTTTAACCTTAAGAACTATATCTATCTCCTTCTTGAAAGCATTCAATGTTTTGGCCTCAACTTAGTGCCTGAGAATTCCACAGGCTCACCACTGTCTCTCTGTAGACATTTCTCCTCATTTCAATACAAAATGGCCAAGCATTAGAGGGTGAACCCTGGTTCTGGACTCCCTGGTCATCAGGAACATCCTTCCTGCATTTACCTTATCTAGTACTGTTAGAATTTGAAACTTTTCTTTGAGATACCCTTTAATTGTTCCGAATGTAGTGTTAGAATTAGCTGTCATAACCATCCCAGAGTTGTCTTGCAATCAGCTAAGGTGAAGTGTCCTTTGTGATCAAGGCTTAATTTTTGCCACAACAAAAATAAAAATCATAAAATTCAAAGCTTACCTTCTGGTGCATCCTGTAGCATCAGAGTAGGCTGGCAGGAATCTCACTGTGGGGCCTACATTCTTTAGGCTACTGTGTTAAAATTGGAGGCAGGTCACAAAAATATCATGTAGACTGGTCAGGGGCCTATGTAAATAAAGGCTTTCAGTGGCTGTGCGCACATTCCAAACTAGGCAAGTAACTAAACTGCATGATCTGGACTGCACAACTACTCAATTTATGCCTGATGTAATAGGGTTAATGTTGACCAAAACTGGGGTTAACCTACCCCAAACTGTAGCATCATTTTGGTGCATTGTTAAGTAAAAAGGAATGTTGAGTGACTGGATATGGAGAGTGATCTGCATCAGTTTGTGTCAATGGATCAATAGTGAATGTTATTGGATTTGTCTGCTCAAAGAGATTAGTTAAAGCTAACTTAATCTATTTTTCTTCTTCTAGTGTTATTGTTTCTGTCTTGCCATAGACCAAAAGAGGAAGATCAAACTTAAGTTTAAGAAGAATGGTGTTTTCATGGTAATGTTACTTGGTCTTTTTGCATGTCTTAAAACACCATTACCACTGGGGCTTATGATGAATTTTGAAATATTTGTTATTGATCATATTTTTACCACAACTCCCACTTACCTTCTATAAAGAGGTGCTATGACTGAGCAGTGACAGTTTAGCTTCCCTTCTCGGTTACTCCTCTTCTTTCACAACTTCCTGCTATAGATGGTTGCCTGGAGACCAGTCACCAAACAGTATCTCATCAAAGTGGGCATGAACTTTAATTGAGTCTGACCTGTTACTCAGCTGGAGGGAGATGTCCAGCTCAGGCTTACTGGAGTAAGGTTCAATTCAGCACTCTGCTGTGACTTGGTAAAGCTACATTATCGAACCCATCCTATTTTCATTGCACCAAGATAGCCACAGAGTCTTTTAACTATAAATGCTATAGATATTGATATCTTTATGTTATTGGACCCAGCAACAGTAATTCGAATGAGATGGCAGAGTGTTGCATTGATCTTACACATTTCCATTATCCATGTCAGCTCCTACCATCTTCCTGATATTGGGCAATCTCTCCATGTCTCCAGCACCCTGTGTGGAAACATCACTGGACAGTTAAGACATTTGCCTCTCTCTGATTCCCATATATAGTGAATGCAAATAAGGTAGCTCATTGGATATTTCTCCATTTTATCTTTCGGGGAAAGTGCATGACACTGGCAGAGCCAGCACTAGTTGCATGAATAGCCCTTGATAGCCCCAGCAGCCCTAGTAGTCTGGCAATCATGCAGCATTACACAGGGACAGGTAGTGGACTCTTTCTTAGACATGCCCTTCTGCTCCCTCACCTAAGCCTTACAACATATACTGCTGACCTACCTCCAGTTTATCAATCTGTATTCTTGGGCAATGTCTGGTATCAGAAGATGACAGCTCACTGTCCAGCTCGTTTTAGTCTAACTCCATCTCTACTTACTGTTCTTCATTCCTGTTCTGTCTTTTACCAAACTCTCCCTCACTCAACTCACTAGCTGAAGAATGGTCACATTGGATTTGACACATTAACACAGTTTCTCTCCCCACAGATACTGCCCTGATGGAACTTAAATGAACGAATTTAACTGGAGGAAAACAATAGGTATTTTGAGGTTACATTCAAGCATGGACTTCAACAACAAATTTTGAATGCAAGTTGAGAATTTGAGTTATTTTTAACAGTGAAATCTTTTTTTTTGAACGAGGGAGTCTAACATTTCCATTACAGTGCTTTTTCAGAAGGTCAGATACAGTGTTGGGTTGATGCAATGATCCAGGCCAGAGCTGAGCTTTAAGAAGTTTCAAAGCACATTGGACAACTCGGCTATCGTAATCCTGATCTGTGGGTTTTGTGGCAACAATTTAATTGCATCAACTTCCATTTCTAACCATCCTGTCCCTTCCTCAAATTCAGATGTGTTAGTCCTGATTGAGACATGGTGGGTAAGATCACCCAGTTAAAAACATTTCAGTATTCTAACAGACTAATGGCCAAATATAATCACTTTATTGATCAACGCAGCATGCGTTTCTTGGGGACAACTTGATCTACTAAGACTCCAACGTGGGAAAGATTTGTACTTAGAAACACTTTTTAAAAAATGAACAGGATTAGGCTATTCAGCCCCTTGAGTCTTCTCTGCCATTTAATCTGATTATATCTGATCATTTAACCCTGTTTCTGCTTCTTCCCCATCACCTTTGGTCACTTTAGCCCTAAACATTATATTTATCTCTTTAAAAACATTCAATGTTTTGGTCTCAACTGCTTTTTGTGGTAGAGATAGGCTCACCACTCTCTGGTTGAAGACATTTCTCATCTCAATTCTAAATGCCTACACTGTATCCTTAGGCTGTGACTCCTCAATCTGGACTCCCTGGTCATTGGGAGCAATCTTCATGCATTTACCCTGTCTAATCCTGTTTGAATTTTACAAGTTTCTATAAGAATCTCTCCCCCCTCATTCTTCTAAATTCAAGTGAATAATCTCCTAACCAATCCAGTCTCTCATCATTCTTCAGTCTTGCCATCGCAGGAGGTGAGTTACAATTGTAACAAGAAGCACACCACCCAGGACATTGAGAGAGTTCCTTTTACCATCTGAAGCAGCATCACGCATTTGTATATGCACAAAGAGTGATTAGTCGCTGTTTGAGACCACCTTCTGTAAGATTGGTTTGCCTGCAGAGCAGGACCCTACGTTACAAAGTATTAATGGTCACTCCTGCCCCACTGCAGCACACCAATTGTTTCCATTTCTGGCCTAACCCCACCGTTGTCACTGCTGCTCCAGATTTCAACTCAAGCTCCGAATTCAACTCTGATCTCCCTTGTGGTTTCACCATGACCGTAAATCCCCTCAAGATCCACAAACAACCCAAGCCCCAACCTTTAACAATGCTCACCCGAGGACCACTGCAACACCAGCAGAGGCCTAGCCTAAGCAACCTCTTCACTGGAAACCTCACCATTGGGATTACTGCAACACCATGCAATATAAAATTTATCAGAACGGTATTGACACTCAGATGAGGTTGCAGGTTTGGATATGCAAATGGAACATACAAATGCCCTCTGTCTCCAAGTGCCCTCAAATAATGACAAGCCGGGTAGTCGATGTTATGATCATTTTAACTTATTTTCTACCTGTTCTAATTGCACAGCCACGTTCTGTGGTTTGGCAAATTAATTTAGCAATAGCAACATAATTTAGAGACACTGGTCAGATTGACAGTATGAGGATTGTAGTGCTTTACTAGCTATCAAACCTAATGATATTTACAGTGTAGATGAGAAAAAGACTGCAGTAGATAATGGCCTTGATTTCATGAATCCCAGATAAGCAACAAATTAAATTGTTTTTGTTATGATAATTCAAATCCTCTTTCTTTGATGTCACCGCAAGTGCTCTTTAGAATTTCTTGTAGATCTTATTGAGTAATAACATTGCAAGATGAATTGTTATGAAAGAGCTTTATTGTAAAACATGCCAGTGACTGGAAACAAGAATTTACTGGAAAATATAGTGACGGGTAACTGTTAAATAGGACTGGTGGCGCAGCACAATGATACACCACATGTTCAGTCTGCTCTGGCAGACTGGGTCTCTACTCATTAAAATGTCCAAAATGCAATAGGCTTGAGTAAGTTCACCCTGACTACCTGGAGGGGTTTAAACTTCAGCAGCACCAAGATAGCCACAGATTGGCAATCCACCTAAAAGCATTGGAAAAAATCATGCTGCTGTAGTCAGGATTTCACGGGTGGTTGAATTTAAACCATTATGTTGGGCAGATCAGACCGCTTAAAACTCTTACCAGTGGCCTGCAAGAATGTGGAAGTTAACTCTCAAGAATAATTTCATGAATCCATACAAAAGTGGATTCAGGACTGCAGAGCTTTTTTTAACCCAAATTATAATTAGAAAGTGGAACTGACCTGATCAGATTCAGTGAAGTCAGTTCATTATAATACTTTGCATGTTTTCCACAGGCACTGGGAATGTAGTCATGGAGAGGTTGGAAAATCCTGAGAGCGGCTGCCCTTCCATTTGAATATAGCTGGTTTCTTTAATGGAATACCTGCAAGGAAACATCTGGACAATGTGGATGTTTGACTAGAAGAGAGGCATCAATTGACAGGATTTTTTTTAATGTTGAGAAATTTTCCTGGATACCCCAGTGTGCAGCAAATTAAGCAAGATCAATGTGAGTGTTTGTAATTATATTAGAGATAAGGGAGGCATTTCGCGTAAGGTGTTTCACTTTAATACTGTCCACAGTTTCACACCTCATTATCATGCCCATGTCCAAATACACATGTTGTAATGCTGTGCCTGTAGTGATTGTAATGAGGTCAGGCAGGTGGACTTCATAGAATATGAGTTCCCTGATTGGGGCTGTTAATCTAGTCCAGTCAGGACCAGTTTTAGAAGACAGTTTAAGTATGGAAAGGCACAATGTGCTGGCGCAGGCTTTGAGGGCCAAAGGGCCTGCTCCTGTGCTGTATTGTTCTTTGTTCAATTAGGGAGCCCTGGCTGACAGATAAGAACAGGAGTGTCAGACATCCTGTTCATTCAGAGCTGGCTCAGAGGGAGCTGGAGCAGTGTCAAGGATGGTCCATGTGTAAATAAAGGGTGACTTGGTGACAGGATTACCCAGGCCATGTGGAATTATTTCAGCACCTTTGAATGAACAATGGAGTTGAGGCAGCATTAAACACCACAGCTGTATTTCAATGTTCAAGATTATTTCAGTTCAATTCCAGACTTTCTATGAATTCAAATACCACCAGTGGCCATGGTGGAATTTGTACACAGGTCCCCAGAATATTACTTGGTCTCCAGATTACTAGACCAGTGACAATACCACTCAGTCATTGCCTCCCTGGAAGATGTTTGCAGGCTTTTGATCTACTCTACATTCCGACACCTGATTGAAATGAATATTTTATCTGTTTTCTAGATTGAGAGAGTGATTAGTAAAACATACAGTATCCTGTAAATGGTACACAATGCTATTACAGGGCATCACTGGTGGAGGGACTGAACGTGGATGTGGTGTCAATCATTTGGGCTTTGTCCTGGATGATGTCAAGCTTCTTCAGTGTTATATAAATGTTGCATATGTCCAGGTAAGTGGAGAGTATTGCGTCACACTCCTGACTTGTATCTTGCAGATACTACAATTTATTAATACAGGCGCAATTAATAGAGCGCAACAGCAAGAAGATGTTGAACTTGTATAAGATACTTGTTAGACCTCAGCTGGAGTCTGATGTACAGTTCTGGGTGCCACGCTATAGGAAGGATGTGCAGAAGTGATTTCCAACAATGGTTCCAGGTATGAGAAATTTCACTTCTGGGCATAGAATGAAAATGTTGAGACTATGCTTCTCTGAGAGAAGAAGACTAAGATGAAATATAATACAGGTTTTTAAAATCATGAGTTGACTAGATAAAGTAGATTGGGAGAAGTTGTATCCACTCATAACATGGTCAAAAACAGGAGGGCACAGATTTAAAGTGATATGGAAAAGGACCAAATGCGATGCAAGAAAAAGCTTTTTCAGAAAGCAAAGAGTTAGGGTATGGAATGCGCTACTTTCAAATATGCAGAGGTATGTTTAATTGGCCATTGGATGATTATTTAGATAGAATAATGTATAAGGGTGTGAGGAAACAAGAGGAAGTTGACAGTTTTAATGCTGATTTAAAGAGCTGGTGAAGCATGATGGTACCTTTCCAGACCATAACACTTCCGTGATTCTGTGTGATATAAATACTGTGGCTATAACAGAAGGTCAGAGGCTCGGCCCCTGCAGCAAGTAACTCACCTCCTGCATTCCCAAAGCCTGTCCATCATTTACAAGTCAGGAGTGTGATGCAATACTCCCCATTTACCTGGACATATGCAACATTTATATAACACTCAAGAAGCTTGACATCATCCAGGACAGAGCCCACTCGACTGACACAACATCCACATTCAGTCCCTCTACCACCAGTGCTCTATAGTAACACTGCATACCATTTACAAGATGCACTGCCAAAATTCACTAAGACTCCTCAGACACCACCATCCAAATCAATGACCACATAAAAGGACAAGGCCAGCAGGTGCATGGAAACACCAGCATCTGCAAATTTCTATCCAAGTAACTTACCTTGCTGACCCTGTGGCCAGGATACAGACTTGTGTCAGCGCAAGGAGTTCTGGGCTGAAAACAGTGGGGTGGAGGGAGGCTGCTTCTAACGTGTCCATGAGGGTGCCAATTGTGCATCCTGAAAGATGCGTTCCTAGGGGTGATATTGACGACTACCATCTACGAAGAGGGTTAAATCCAGTGGGGGTATTGGAGCATCTGAGAGGTCTGGTTGGGGAATGTCAAGAAGTAGTTGTATTAAGGCAGTCATGGGAGGATGAGGAAGCTCCTCTTGGAGGGGCACTGAGGAAAGTTGCCGGGTTAGTGGTCGAGCAGGAGTAGAAGGTCAGGAAGGGGTTGTTAAGAAGGGCTACCTCATAACAGCTGAGTCGAGCTTGTGAAAGATGTTGGGTCTGATGGGAAGTGAGGAGGGCTACAATCGGGTGTGACAAATAGATGATCAAGGGTTTCTGCAGGGTTATATTGGACGCAGCTGTCACAAGGGTTTATATAACCGGCAGAATTTGTGAGCACAGTGGAAGTCCCCTGGTGACAGGGTCAAGGCGAGTTGAGTGCTGGGCCACTGGCCTCTTGTGAGTCTGGGTTAAAACAGCGGTTGCGCAATCCTCTATATACTGGCATACAGCTGCAAGGGTCTGTCATTCAATGGTCTCCCGAGGGCCAGGGCACTGGCAAGGGCTGCTTTAAATTAATTGAAAGCTGACTTTCACCCTTGCGGAAGACCAAAAGTCCCTGAGGCCTTATTGGACGCTAAAGGGGTTAGCTGCTTGGTAAGTAACGTAACATTGGGGAATCACTGCTGGCAGTAGTTAGTCAAATTTAGAAAGGCATGCATCTGCTTAGCGTTCATGAGTGGAGGAGTCGCCAGGATGGGTGTGATGCGATCCGGGGTCAACTGCCATTGTGAAGTGCTGAGCAACATCCCGAGGAGTAACTTGTCGCTGGGTGCACTAAACCTTATTGGATGGTATAACATATCCCCAAGAGTGGAGGGCATTTGGGAGACCGTTGGTATCTGCAATGTTAGCAGATTCTGAGGAGCTAGCTAGGAGAAGACCATCCACATGCTAGACGACTGTGGAGCTGTCAGAGAGCTGCCGGTGCAATACCTGGAGAATAGAGTGGGCGAATGGATAAATCCCTTAGGGAGGCATGTCCAAGTGTACTGCTGACCCTTAAAGGTAAAAGCAAATAAATATTGAGACTCAACTGCTGGGGGAGAGCAAAGAATGCATGCTGCATGTCAACTGTGGTGAAAACACAGATGCTGGCAGGGGTGTTGCTGAGAATGGTCACAGGTTTTGGCACGACCAGGGGTAGTGGCTGCACTATTTTGTTGGTCTGTTGGAGATCCTGTACTAACCTCCAGTCTGGGCATCCTGGCTTCGGGACCGGTAGAATGGGGGTGTTACAGGGTGATTGCAGGGGAATAGAACTCCTTGTTGGAGGAATGGGTCTATCAAAGCTGATATCCCCTCTATGGCCTCTGGTCTTAGAGGGTATTGAAGGGAGTTCTGCTCCTGATGTAATTTGGATTTTGAGGACCCACAGAGGTGCATCTGACTTCATGCTTAGGAGCTGACCAGAGCTCAGGAAAGGGTTCTTCTGAGGGTTTGTGTCAGGGTTCGCCACAGTGTAAGGGCTAGAGAAATAACTTCCTGTTGGTCAGCATTTGGGCCTGGTGAGTGATACCAGGGTCCGACTGTTGCTGTAAATGGTGTGCCAAAAATCCCAGAGTCTTTGCTTTGTCGCCCTCTTCTAAGAAAAAGGTAATGTGGGAAGAAACCAACCCTGGTTGGTTCCAGAGGTGGAGAGGAACGTCTACTAAGAGGGCAGATCCCTCTTTACCTTCAATGTGTCCTGTGACAATGGACTCGAGGAAGAGGGCAAAGGTGGCTGCCAGCTCAGTGCAGGCTCCGGTGGAATCATAACAAAGATTTACATGGGGATCACAGACTTGTATAGGAGACATAAAATTCCTTGGCTGTAATTAGAGAGCCCACTATTGGAGACGCAATAGATTCAGAATTGTCTCTTGGTAGAATTGTCTAACTGTAATGCCCTCACCAAGGCAAAGACTTGTGACCTGAAGGGCACCCAACAAATCCCTCCCTGCTAGGTTAACGCCAAATTAGAGGTTTGAGCGAATTGGATAGTACAGGTATGGGGACCCAACTGAACCATGAGTGGTTCTGTTAGAGGGATACTGCTTCTCCTGTCCAGTTAGACCACGAAGATGTATAGAGCTGTGAGAGAGTCCAACCTATGTTAGCACACACAGGAGATCTCGAGTGGCACCGGCATCAATCATGAAGGGGATTTCTTTACCCTCAACAGTCAAGCGCATTGGGTCATTAGTCAGGACAGGGTAAAGCAGAAGGGGGGGGGGTTAGTCAGGCTGGGGAAGGTCTCCAGCGTAGCGAACTTGCCCCCTGTCTGGGGGTCCATATCGTGGATTCAAACGTAGGCAGTTGCAGTGCCAATGTCTGTCTGCACCACAGTGAAAACACATCTGTATTGGCTGTGTAACTGTCCATGGGGGCAGACCACCATGGGGTTGGGGGCGACCATGGTAGTTGGAGAAAGGGGGTGGATGGGTGTAAGGGGAACGATGAAAAGGTGCATTGGAGCCATTTGGGTGAGTGGCATTTGTATGGTCATATTCATCGACCCACCCCTGGGGACAATGGTGGGGTTCCATTGGGTGGCTCGTGACGGCATCAGGGCCTGCAACAGGGACATTAGAATCTTTGTGAGGGGGCAGACAGAAGGCGTGCTGTATCATTTCATGCTTGACTGTTGTCTGTTTAGGGTCTTTAGGACTATACCAATATTAAGTGAGCACTCATGTCATTGTTGGTTCTGATAGCAGCTCCTACCCCCTCTGGGATATGTTGTAATAGTAGGGCATTAAACTGGGCCGAGGGGTGTCCTGCATTATAAGCGGTGTCACCTGCATAGGTGGAGTATGTGGAGCAAAGCTGATCCCAAAAGCCTGAACCGGCTGCCCCCTGCTTTGGCACTCCAATACCTTAGTTATATCTATCAGTTGTTGCAGGGTTCTCTGGAGAGCCCCTCTTATCACCTGGATTTGGTCCCCAGGCTGGGGAATGGCTCTGGAAAATGCCTCCCAATCATTGTAACCCCCCAACTGGGTTTTCCAGCTAGAACCCTTGGCTGGGGTCAAAGCCATGAAGCACAGACTGAAGAGGTCCCATGGTGTGGCTTGATACATTTGAATTGTGCTTGTAACATAATGAATGAAATCCTCTGGATTGGTCTTTTGGTTGGGGGGCATGGGACATGACCAAGCACAACTCTTAGAGTTTCCAGGGAGTGTTAACCCGTGTGGTGGCCTCTTCCCCACACCAGGGTTTTGGTTAGGGACTGTCTGGAAAGGGAACTGTCTCTGTTTGTGTTTATGAGCTGCGTTGCCTGTTCTGTTTCGGTTAGGTGGGCTGGGGTTAGCAATTCCGTTTGCGACGTCTCTGGGCCAGTGATTGCTGTCGGGGTCGTAATAGAGAGAGAGAGATCAAGGTGAAAGTTACCTTTTGTGGGCTTATCAGTCTCATGCAACCAACACTCAGACGATTGCTTATTCACTCGACCTGGAAGCTCCGTGTATGTTAGAATCCCACCGTTGCTACCATATATTGTGTGCGAAACCTTGGGAAAAGAAGCTGAGATGCAATTTGCACACACCAATTTCTGCAAACTGTTAAAAGTTTAATAAAGCTTGTTCAAGCTGGGTAACTCCTCTGATACTCTTTGCAAGCACGCAAAGTCAGTAGAGAGACCCCAAACAAAGAAAATACATCCCCTTATACAAGTCACTTGGCAATGCTACTGAAATGGAAATAGATTTGCTCACTGAGCTGGAAGATTTAGCTTTATGAAGCTTTTTCCGGAGGCTCACTGATGATGTTACCTGGATAGGATAAATAGGCAAAGTCTTTTCCCTGGGGTCGGGGAGTCCAAAACCAGAGGACATAGGTTTAGGGTGAGAGGGGAAAGGTATAAAAGAGACCTAAGGGGCAACTTTTTCACACAGAGGGTGGTAAGTGTATGGACTGAGCTGCCGGAGGAAATGGTGGAGGCTGGTACAATTGCAACATTTAAGAGGCACTTGGATGGGTATATGAATAGGAAGGGTTTGGAGGGATATGGGCCAGGTGCTGGCAGGTGGGACTAGATTGAGTTGGGATATCTGGTCGGCATGGACAGGTTGGACCGAAAGGTCTGTTTCCATGCTGTACATCTCTATGACTCTGTGATTTAGAAATATATTGCCCTTCCTTCAGTGTTGCTGTCAAAATCCTGGAACTCCCTACCACACAGTATTGTATCCACACCAAACGGACTGCAGCGGTTCAAGAAGGAAGCTCATAAACACCTTCTCAGGGGTAATGATGCTCACTTCACACCAGTGATTTTTTTTCTTTTATCCAGAGGATATCTTCCTGTACCTAGTTTTTGAACTTAATCATGCACACATTTAAGTCACGATATTTGGCGTCTGACTTTTCTTTTGACTTGTGATCATTATCTGTTGCAAATGTGTAAATTTGCTTCTTACATTTTAATTAAATAGCAGGGTGATTTTTTTGACACAAATATTTAAAGGAATTGTTTGCGATATTGCTTTAGAAAATATAAATCCTGGCTGACATTATCTATTTATTCAGTCAATGAGTTACATCCCAATATGGGCATTGGTTAGCTCAGTTGGTTGAACAACTCGATCATGATGCCAGCAGCATGGATTCAATCCCTGCTCCAGCTGAGGTTATCATGAAGATCTCAACATGTACTGAACCTCAGATTAAGCCACTGCCATCTTTAATTAATGAGAGAGCAGCCTTACGAACTAGAAACTATGGTGACTTTACATTTAATCTGGACATCTCCTTTTCAAAAACATCAAAAGGTTAAAAACCTGAATTTTGAAACAGTCATACATAATTTTGATCAAAAAGGGTTCCATTTCCTGCTTTAGAGAGATGTTAGAATAACCAGTACAACGCGCTAACACTGAAAGTAATATGAGAAAAAAAACCACAGAATTCCCCTGCCAATTAACGAGAACTGGTATACTTTTTTTTCTCAAAAGGTTCTCACATAACGCAATTCATACATTATAGGTTATCTATATCACTTAGGGGAATGGTAGTAGAGTGGTAATATCAGTGGGCTGGAAATCCAGATTTCCAGTCTCATAGGCCAGAAACGCAAATCAAATTGCAGCAAAGCATCTGGTAAAATTAAGTTGGTTAATGAAATCTAGAATTTAAAAATTTGTCTCTGTAGAATATTGTCGGGAAAACCTCCACTTAATGGTCTGACTTCTATGTGACTGCAGACCCTCAGTAAGGTCGTTGACTTTTAACCACTGAATAAGCCATTCAGTTTGTCTACAGAAAAGATGGAGTATAAAATTGTTCAGACTGCCTAACCTTTGGAAATTTCAAAAGCAGTACCATACCCAGTTGATCCTGCAAAGATCACCTCACTAACACTTGGAGAGATGCACCACAGGAAAAGTGGTCCCACAGGCAAGTCAAGAAACAGCCTGACACAGTCATACTCACCAAATTATACCTTACAGCCCATGTCCCATATTCTCTCATCATCATTCTTGCCCAACAAGTAGGACAGGCACATGCGCGAGAGAGGCAGTTGCCCAGGACCATTCAGGCTGATGATGGATTCCATGAATTCTTACAGCACAGACTGTATTATGGATGGGGACCTCAATATCCATCAGCAACAGTGGTTCTGCAGCACCATTACTGACCTGACTCCTGAAGATTATATCTGCACCCTGCATGTGCCAATATGAGAGAACCATCAAAAGGGATAACCTGATTGATTTGAGACTGACCAAACCATCTACTGCAGATATGTATGAACCCATGATAGTATTGGCAGGAATAGCCATAACACTGTCCTTGTGAAGACCAAGTCACATTTTCATATCTCTTTGGTATGAAACTCTGCCACTATGATAAATAGATTGTTCCAAAACAATTTACTACATTTAAGCTGGGTACCCATCAGAAGCTATAAGCCATTAGAAGCAGTGGAATTGTATTCAACCACTATCTACAATCTTCTGGCTAGCATAAGCCTCACTCTACCATTAGCCTCAAGTCAGGGGATTAACTCCGGTTTGATCAGGAGTGTACCAGTTATACCTGAAAATGAGGTGCCAATCTATTAAAGTAATAGATGACATGTATACTAACGGCAGAAATGTGATAAATAAAACTAGAAATGGTCCCACAACCAATGAGTCTGATCAAAGCTCTGCCATGTGTTGTTGGGAATGCTGGTGAACAATTTAAACAGTTAACTGAAGAATGAAGCCCCACATACATGCCCCTCCCCAATGATGTGGGTGTCTGGCGTGTAAATAAAAAAGGCAGGACTGATAACTGTACATCCATCTTCAGCCAAAAGTGCTGAGTGGTTGATGCATCTGAAGGCTCCCAACATCACGGTGCCACTGTTCAGCCAATTCGATTCAGTCCACCTGAGAAAAAGAAAAGTTGAAGTCTGTGGATACTGCAAAAACTATGGGACCTGTTAACATTCCCCCAGCAATAGTACTGATGACATGCTCCAGAATTAGCTACGCAGAGCCAGTTTGTTCCAGAACAGCTAAACACTGACATCTCCTTAGGTAGGTATGTCTATTTCATTTTGGTCAGTTACTGCCCCTTCAGTCTATTCTCAATCATCAGCAAAGTGAAGGAAGGTATCATTGACACGACTATCATAGGAACATCAGACTTAGAAGCAGGAGAAAGCCTTTTGGCCTTCGACCCTGTTCCACCTTTCATCAAGATCATGGTTGTGGTCTCAGCTCCACTTTCCTGCCTGCACCCATTGACATCTTTGATATTACAAGTAATGAGCTACCTGGATTCTGCCAGTATCATACAGCTCAAGACCTCACTACAGCCAGGTCAAATCATTAGCAAAGGAGCTGAATTCCATTGTAAAACTATGGCATTAGAAGACCTGGCAAAATTAAAGACAATGGGTATTAGGGGAAACCTCTCTGCAGGAAGGAGTCACAAAACACAAAGTAAGACACTTGTGAATGATGGTGGCCAACCATTTCAGCCCTCAGGCATCTCTGCAGGAATTTCTCACAGTCGTGTCAAACTACATCCAGCTCTTAATCAATAACCTTTCTTTCCATCACAAGGTCAGAGTTCGGAATACTTGCTTAAGATTCAACAGCATTCGACATTGTTTGCAACTTCTCAGATATTAACCAGACCCTGACCCATGCAACAAGACCTGAACATTCAGTCTTGAGCTGATGAGTTGCAAGTAATATTTGTGCCAGACAATGGCCACCTCTAACTAGGGAGAAATTAACAATGTTTTTAGTCAATGTTCTGGGGATTACTACTGAATAAATACATATAAATACATGGCTTCAAGAGCAGCTCAGCGATTGAGAGCTCACTGACATGTAACTCACCTCCTGATTCCCCAAAGCCTGTCCTCCACCTACAAGGTACAAGTCTGGAGTGTAATAGAACTTTCTATACCTGCCTGGACGGGAACAGCTGCAACCACACTCAAGAAGCTCAGCACCATCTAAGACAAAGCAGCCAGCTTGATCCACCTTAAAGTTTTACTCCTTCCGCTCTTCCACGCACACAGTGGAATCAGTGTGGATTATGTCCAAGTTGCTCTGCAGTAATTGACCAAAGCCTCTTCAGCAGCACCATCCAAACCTACCATCTTTACCATGTAGAAAGAAAAGGGCAGTAGACACGTGGGACCACCACCATTTGCAAGCTCCCTCCTGATTCACACAGCATCCCAATTTAGAAATATATTACCCATCCTTCACTGTCTTTGGATCAAAAAACTGGAAACTCCCACCTCCCCCCCCCCCCCCCCCCCCCCCCCCAACAGCACAGTCAGTTACCTACACTATATGGAATACATAATCAAGACACTGACTCATCAGCCCCTTCTCGTGAGCGACAAGACATGGGCAATGTATGTTGGCATTGCAATTAATGTGTATATCCCATGAAAGAATGTGGAAAAGGTCAGCATCATTTGCACTACACAACTTTTCAGCAGTAATCCAAGCTAGTTCCAAATGATAATGGCAACAATCTCTATCATATTCATTTGAATAGTAAAAAATCTCATCAATTTAAGATTTACAAGGACGTTGTCAGAGTTGGAGGGTTTGAGCTATAGGCAGAGGCTGAATTGGCTGGGGTTGGTTTCTCTGCAGCATCAGAGGCTTAGGGATGACCTTATATAGGTTTATAAAATCGCGAGGGGGATGGATAGGATAAATAGACAAGATTTTTTCTTTCCCCTGGAGTATGGTGTCCAGAACTAGAGGGCATCAGTTTAAGGTGAGAAAGAAAGATTTAAAAGGGACCAAAGAGACAACTTTTTTCACACAAAGGATGGTGTGTGTTTGGAATGAGCTGTCAGAGGAAGTGATGGAGGCCAGTACAGTTACAACATTTAAAGGGCATCTGGATGGATATATGAATAGGAAAAGTTTAGAGGGATATGGGCAAATGGGACCAGATTAGGATATCTGGTCAGCATGAATGAGTTGGACCAAACAGTACAGTTTGTGTGCTGTGCATCTCTATAACTCCATAATTGGTCTCTGGTGCTCCACAATTCTTCCTTTTTTTTAAGCAAGAAATGTTGCTTCATCCACCAAGTTCCAGAATTCTCAAACTGCATTGCAATTTTAGTTAAACAATCCTGTTATACAAGGACTTTTGTTTAAGTGGTGAAAAATGAAGTGCAGACACAAAAAAACTGAGAAAGCAAAATTGCAAGACTACAACTTAAATGCCAAAATTAAGGCAATTCAGCAGTCCATGTCCTGCAAGAAACAAAAACCTGAAGCATCCTTCCTAAAACCTTCTGAATTGAACAGAGGTTGAGAAGGAGTGAAGGAGAGGAAGGTTTTGACAATGACTAAAAGCTTTGAATATTATCCTCCTTCCTCCAACAGAGAAAGAAAATTGACAGTGAAACCTGTCACAGCTGCCAGTGTGGTATCTTCCCCCAAGAACTGAAGACAAGTGTAATCATTGATGAACACTGGATTGCAAAAAAAAAGTTTCCTTCTTTCCTTTTGCTCTCTACCTTTACTGATGGATTTCTTCACTTTACAGATTATTTATCTCCATATTTTGTTTATTTTTCTGCTTGTTTTGATAATTCTCTGATAAACCTATGGTTTACTTGTAAGATTAGTGGACAGTACACATGTAGGAAGCAATGAGATAGATACAAGATTCTCTGAAATCCTGTATCTGTGGAGATCTTAAGAAGAAAAAATGGCATATTTATCTTAGTTTATGCTTTGAGCACAGACTTTAATTCCAGTTAATTACATTCTAAGCATATAAAAACTGTGCCGTGTACAGTACTTCAGAACATTAATATCATAGTCCTAGAACATTAATATCATAGTCCTATGATGCTAGTATACTTCATTATTGTAAAGAGAAATGATCACGAAAACAATTAGATAATTATTCCATGAAACTAAAACAGAAATTTCTGGAGGGAGTCAACAGATCTGGCAGCATCTGTGAAAAGAAAGCAAAGTTAATATTATGAATCCAATCACCCTTCTGAAGAATACCTATTTTATTAATCCTTTCTGGGATCCTATATTTAGAAAGATGGAAGTCCTCATGAGAACATTGAAATGTATGTCCTAGTGAAAGAAGCAGAGTCAAGACCTTTAGTAAGAACATTGCTACAGTAGCTTCCATCAAGAATATTAATTTAGTTCAGAGATGACCAGTCAGAAATAATTATCAGAACCTGCCCTCAATACCACAGTCATTAATATACAAACGGCCGGTTTTAATTTTAATTTCTTTAACAAAAATAGCTGTTTTCACAAAAATAAGCAAGTTGGTCCTTATAATGATGTTATTCTTCATGAGAAATTTTGGATATTGAATTTCAACATAAATGAATAATAACTGGCCATTTTTTGAAGCAGAGGATGGTGTGTGTATGGAATGAGCTACCAGAGGAAGCATTTAAAAGGCATCTGCATGGGTATATGAATTGGAAGGGTTTAGAGGAATATGGGTCAAATGGGTCTAGATTAATTTAGGATATCTGGTCAGCATGGACAAGTTGGACTGAAGAGTAGTTTCCATGCTGTTCAGCTCTCCGACTCTATTACACTGTGCACCTTTACAGAGTGTGGTAGAGAGTACCTTGGCCCAATGTGTGAAATGATAAGTATGTCAAATTGATGAAAGTGAGAGGTGTGAATAACCCCCTTCTTGTGTAATCTGGAAGGCTCATGCTTTAAGTACATAACCAGCCAAATGTGGGTTTCATTTCCTTTAGAGAGGTGAAGCAATACAGATATTGCCATCTCAGTCTGTCCCATTACACACAAGTTACATTATTCTCCCCCTACCCCCTCCCCAACTCAACCCTTAACATTGTACACAACACCTCATTTCTTGTAAGTGGTCTGAACAAAAAGAGAGGGGATTTCCATGTAGGTAGCAGAAGTGTAGACCACAACAGGTATTTGAGTCCTTGCAGTAATAAACTATTCTAATACTTAAAACTTTCATTGACAATACAATTAACACTTTATAGTCCCTCATATGTGCAGAAACTGAACATTTTACAAAGCAGAGGCCATACTTGGATGCTGAAGAGGAGGAAGAGATGTCAGCAAGTATAAACAGGAGGGTTTTCAGGAGCTTTTCACACTGGTGAGATGCGAGACTAAATCATAAGATAGTGAACATTCTCTTCTTAATGTGGAGAACCTGACAAGTCCAGGAAAAAAGATTTATGTTTGTTACTACAGATGTTTCTGTGCTCCTAATAGTACCCAAAAACGTACAAGCTAGCGTCACAACTTTTAACAACACATTGCCATCCACTGTAAACGATTTCTATAGAATAAGCATATTTCTGTTCCTCTCCACCTATCATACAGTGTTTATTACCCATTCCTCCCCCTTACTCTTCCTCGACTTTCTTAAAGCAAGCCATCTCTATGGCCAAGATTAATGGAAATAATTTAACCCTAGTCCTTTGGGGGAGAAAATATAGATACTCCAGTACCGATAGGGGTCCTTCCATAGATATTGAAGACTGATTTGTTATCACTGAGTATGCAGTATTATTTTTCAGGGTGTGCCAATTTAGGAAATTTGAGGATAAGAAATCGCCAGATTTGCTTCTGTTCTAAAACAAAAGAAAATGCAACAGGACGATCTAGTGAGCTCTGAAATATCAAAGTCATAGGAAATCGCGCCGGTATGTTGTTGTGAAATCCACACACACAATTATATCTATAGAGTGTCTGACTCACCTCCCGGGCCCGCTGCTGAATACACCGGCTCATCACCAACAAATACTGACTGAGGCAGCCCGCGGCTAGGAATTCCTGCTCCTGGCCCATCCCAGGATCGGGAATTCCCAGCATCAGAACAGCCCCATCTTCCTCAACCAGGAACATGAATGAGTGAGGAAGCGGTGAGTGAGGGAAGGCCATCACCATCACTGCCTGTACTGGAAGTGAAGGGGCCGGGAAGAAGACCGACAAATATCAAAGGACTGGCTAATCGCAGCAGTCTGACCACAGTATAACATATGGATTGTATAACACAACACCTCTCATCTCCCTTAACACAAGTTTCCCCACTTGTATCTCCATCTTTGCTGATAGAGACTGCCTGCTTTAGCAATGGCCATCTCATGGAGTCACTGCCCCCTGTGTAAAATCTAAACAGCTCTCCCAAACCTCTCCTACATGTAAAGCAATATCCTTCTCTGTGGCTTTGTTAAACATGTTTTCATTCATCACATTTCGGATCTTCAACCCCCCAATGAACACTGCAGTGTTCTAATGCAAATACTTGCAGGTTCCAGAACCTCTGCCGACTTGATTGGAGATGGTCAGAACTCTCACCACACCAGGTTATAGTCCAACCGGTGTAGTTGAAATCAGAAGCTTTCCGAGTGCTGCTCCTTCTGACCTTGTCCACCCCAGTCCACATCGTGGCTGGAGATAGGAACGTCTAGTCAATGGTTCCACATCCCTTTTACCTGGCAGGTGGTGAACTGCATCCTGTAAGCATTGCAGTCTAGGTGTTATTACCAAGTAATCTCTGACTCAGTGAAAAGGAAGGAGTGCTAGAAGCCGGGTGAGAAAAGAGAGAGGCTACTAATTTCAGGGAGAGCTCAAAAGGTCATTGGCTGAAGGATAATATCCTCTATTGGCTGAGAAGCTGACCTGCCGAACTCAGAAATGAAGGGAAAGGTGCATGAGGCAGTGATTAATTGTAGTAAAGAAAGGGCCAGAAGACACTGGGCACAATGCCAGAAAATATGGAGACATCCATATGTGTGGAGTTTTTGAATTTCTGTTCTAGGTTCTAGTTCGTCATGACCTCCAAGGTCACTACAACCAGGCCCCACAGCAACCTTTCTAACTTTAATAGAAACTCTGATGGTTTTCATCTTCACTGGCCCCCAACATCATCTCTACCTTGTACAGGCTGATGCAGCAGCTGGACAGGCTGGTGCACTGTATGTACAAGTGTCACTGTTGTCTTGTGGTTCCCTCTCTGAGTGGTGAGTGTGCTGAGCTGCAGTCCATCAGTGTGACAGCAATGCTATCAAACAAATCACTGATGCCCTCTATTTGCAGTCGACCCACCTGATCACTCACTACCCCCTTAACCTGATAGCAAGGATAGTGCCAGAAAACTCACAAGACCAAATTGCCCCAGTGAGCACCAAAGAGCTACATTCTGAGCTTTGCATGTACCTTGTGGAAGTGAGACTAAACTAATATAAATATGCCATTATTGATTAAGGTTTGGAATGATTAAATGTCTGGGAACAACCACTTGTGTTTAGATGCACACCCAATACCTCATGAAGTTTCGGCTCATCGGTCTACAATATGTTTGTATAGCAAATCATACATTAGTTCAGTCAGAAAGTCATAGGTCTGAAGATTGGTGCAATGATTTCAATGATAGAGAATGTAGCATTCTGGGTGTGGTGGCTGAGGTCTGTAAGACTATTAGTGCAGGGATGGGGCTAGGCTTTAACATTCAGAGCGATGGACTGAGCAAATCAGCTGAACCATTGCACAATTAAATTCTCCCCCGAATCTCTTGCGGCAAGATCAGGGTCCTGTCTCCCCGCCCTGTTTCAGTCCTGACCTCTGGCAGCTGTGCCTCATCAGCTGAGGACTCATCCGTTTCTTCTGTCCATTCCAGCTGTGATACTCCATGGACAGCATGTGGTATGTTTTTTGGCCACAATTATTCAGGACTCTCTCTCTCTCTCTCTCTCTCTTGCTCTCCAGTGAAAAATCACAGAGATTCTTCATGACCTGCCAAAGCAGCTAAATGTTAGTTTTGAGAGTCCAATGTGGTGAGTTCAATGATATTTCTCAAAGTGACGTGGCTCTGGTTATCTCCAAGCTGCCCAGTGAATATGATACTTTGAAGGGGTATCATGAGTAGCATTAACAGTGGGGTGGGGGGGTGGGGAGGAGGGGCTTGGGTTTTCTTGTTTCCAAGCAGCCATCTTCTTACTGTCCAACCACAGTTAAAGTGAAAGAGCATTGGGATGCCACCAGATGCATGAATCTTAACAGTTGTTTGAACACCAAGTACAGCTCCACACTTCCCTTAATATGATCACATGCAAACAGTGTTAATTAAGCAAACTCCCTCATGTTCCTGAGTTGACTAGTATCAATTCAAGTGTAGTCTATTGTGTCCTGCACTCCACAGAAGTCAGGCATGGTAGCTAACCCCAAAGCTCTCATGTTTGCAGCTGTTTGGAATTAGAAGGGTTCTGTCTGCATTTGGCAGTTCCTTGACTACTAGAAGAATGAGAATTATGAGCTCCCCGAGCAATCGAGAAGAATCCAGTTGCAAAATCTCCACAATGGAAGTTCCATCACTGTCTGGCCAGGAATGGCCTTCCAACTCAGCAAGCTGCAGGGTCTTGTTTGCATAAAGCCAGGGCATTAACTCCCTGTCTTCCTCAGCACAGCCTCACATGTGCTATTCCTTACAAAAGTTACACATACTCAGTTAGAAAGGTGACACTGACTTTAATCAGGCACTCTCAACTGTTGTACTTTCAGAGGCCATTCTGCTTTGCCTGCTGAAGCCATTGCCAGTTCCTTTGCTGTTACTGCATCTGCTCTAATGTACCCAGTACATGGAAGAACATCATCTATTTGTTATACACTCTCTTCAAAGTCTGTAAACCAAAGATAATATCAGAAATAAACAATATCATAACTCTCAATCCACACAAGGTACAAAACCCGTACCAGCACACTGATGCCAATTAAGCAAATGCATTTAAATCCTACATTTTGATGACTCTGTTCCTAGTTCTTCCAGGGGTTATCTAGCAAGTTTCTCAATAGAACCTTTCAGTTTAAGCAGCAAAATGGCACCAACAATACATTGGACTTTGACTCCCATCATATTCCTAAGGTTCTTGTTAGTCTGTGACTGGCTGAGAGGTACATCACAGTAAAACCTGAGGGGAAGATGACAGTATGTTTATTCTGATCATTAGTGCTTGCATGCCTTTCCTATCAAGTGCTGGGGAACATTAGTCTTCTCCTTTATAATGACAGATCCCCCCACAACCCCCAAACCAATTCACTCAGATAACTCATCCAGTTAGTGTCCAACACAGCACCTCCACATCATGGCAATTATTTTGAATATTCTACTGAGAGCTGTAGCCAAAATGACAGATAGTGAACATTACATTTCAAAAGTGGAACCCAAAGACTTGTGATCCTTAAGTAGCACATTCCATAACCATCAAACTACATATTCTAAAGCATTCCTGACCTCCCAAAGTCCTGGATTGAAAACCCTCACAGGCAGCATGCAGAACTGGGAGACCCAGTTTTAACCCATAATGGGATGGTCCTACATCACACTTTTGTCACCTAACTATGGCTCTGTGTTCACCAGTGCCCTACTGTGAACAACTACCTGATGAAGGAGCGACGCTCCGAAAGCTAGTGCTTCCAATTAAACCTGTTGGACTATAACCTGGTGTTGTGTGATTTGTAATTATGAACATTAGCACAGAGGTGATAAGATAGCTGGTTGCTTCCAACAAAACGTTAATTAGTGACATGTGAAAAGCTAGACTATGGTTGATATGAAGCTTGAGTTCATCTGCCGAGTTCAGCGAGTTAGCTCTTGGAAATGCATTCAATGTGCTGTCAGTTTAGAGGCTTTGATTCACCAGTAATTAGCCTTTGTGTTAATATGATGGAAAACCCAGAGTGCAACGAAGCTTCATTTTGCATGACATTTCCTTCCTTGCTCTTGGTTGCCCAGAACATACTATCTCTCAGTTATGATGTGGAGGAGCTAGTGTTAGACTGGGGTGGGCAAAGTTAAAAATCAACCTGTTGGACTGTAGCCTGGTGTTGTGTGATTTTTAACTAAACCTCTAAGTTAAGCAGGTGTCTCATTTACAGAACTATTCCCATCTTGCTCTGTATCAGGATACAGGATAACCACATTCGGGATAGCCTCGTGACATTCAATTGTCTCTTCCTGTTTCAGAAGGGGGTACTGTAGTCAGAGCCTTCCTCAGAGCGCCTAGTCGGTTGTGGAAGTTACTGTGTGGAAAATCACAAGGTGGAACCAGATCTGGTATTCCAAGCCTTAATATATGAACACATCAAAAAGCTATGTGATCAGCTCCTGTTTGTAACTATGTACATTGATATTTATGGAAGTGACTGAACATTAACTGGTCATACACAGTAACCGATAAGAATTGTGTTGCAAGAAAACCACAAGGAGAGCTTGTCATTCTGACGTTAAAAGAATGCATCTTTTTCCCATTTCAAGAAAGGAAATGTCAGTGTTATGCATTGACCTAAATGCTTTAGGAATGCATTTAATTTAATCCTTGATTGCCTCATAAAGGAAACTTTTCCTTGGTTTCTGTGAAGTATGTGCCGAAACAGAGTTTTGATATTCTCAGCAATAGTGCACCAATTAAATAATTCAATTGCTCTCTTGTGAGTTGTCTATACATAGCTCACAAACAAAACACAAAAAGCCAAACAAGATAAGTAGAGTAGCAATCAACTTCAGTGTTGAATAACTAACAATCTATTCCATTGAGGCTCAAGTGGCTCTCTTCCAGTTGCATTAAATATCTGCCTGAAATAATTCAGTGACATTCAAAATTATCTTTGCATTGAAATGATTTGATTCCCCTGTCTCAAGTCTACTTCAGCTGTAGAAACTGTTACCCAAGGATGTGACCAGTTATTAGTGGTCAGATAATAACCAGGATAAAAATTGGAGTAAGTAAATGTTATTTTCAATTTGAAATGTAAATAGTAGTAACTTTCAGAATGAAAAATAGATCCACTAGTAGATAAATGCAAGGGGTCCATTATTTGTGACCAGTGGAGTGCCACAAGGATCGGTGTTGGGTCCTCTACTTTTTGTCATTTACATAAATGATTTAGATCCGAGCATAAAAGGTACAGTTAGTAACTTTGCAGATGACACCAAAATTGGAGGTGTAGTGGACAGCGAAGAGGGTTACCTCAGATTACAACAGGATCTGGACCAGATGAGTCAATGGGCTGAGAAGTGGCAGATAGAGTTTAATTCAGATAAATGTGAGGTGCTGCATTTTGGGAAAACAATTCTGAGCAGGACTTATACACTTAGTGGTAAGGTCCGAGGGAGTGTTGCTGAACAAAGAGACCTTGGAGTGCAGGTTCATAGTTCCTTGAAAGTGGATTTGCAGGTAGATAGGATATTGAAGGTGCTGTTTGGTATGCTTTCTTTTATTGGTCAGAGTATTGAGTACAGGAGTTGGGAGGTCATGTTGTGGCTGTACAGGACATTGGTTAGGCCACTGTTGGAATATTGCGTGCAATTCTGGTCTCCTTCCTATTGGAAAGATGCTGTGGAACTTGAAACAATTCAGAAAAGATTTACAAGGATGTTGCCAGGGTTGGAGGATTTGAGCTATAGGGAAAGGCTGAACAGGCTGGGGCTGTTTTCCCTGGAGCATCGGAGGCTGAGGAGTGACCTTATAGAGGTTTACAAAATTATGAGGAGCATGGATAGCATAAATAGGCAAAGTCTTTTCCCTGGGGTCGGGGAGTCCAGAACTAGAGGGCATAGGTTTAGGGTAAGAGGGGAAAGATATAAAAGAGACCTAAGGGACAACTCTTTCACACAGAGGGTGGTATGTGTATGGAATGAGCTGCCAGAGGAAGTGGTGGAGGCTGGTACAGTTCCAACATTTAACAGCTATTTGGATGGGTATATGAATAGGAAAGGTTTGGAGAGATATGGGCCAAGTGCTGTCAGGTGGGACTAGGTTGGGTTAGGATATCTGGTCGGTATGACAGGTTGGACCGAAGGGTCTGTTTCCATGCTGTACATCTCTATGACTCTATGGTGCTATTATTAAGTTGATTCCACAAACAATACTTAAATGAAACAGTGTTAGTGGTGTGGTGGTAATGCCATTGGACTAATAATCAAGAACCCCAGATGAATATTCAAGGGGACAAGGGTTTGAAGCTATGGCAAACAGTGATACGTGAATGCAAGAAAAATCTAGAGCAAAAAGACCAATCTAATGATGACAATGTAAGCAGTGTTGATTATCATAAAAACCCAACTCGTTCACTAATGTCCTTTACGGAAGGAAATCTGTAATCTTTACTTAGTCTGGCTTACATGATATCCCAGGCCAACAACAATTTGGTGAATTCTGACACCTCGTCTTTGGACAATTAGGGATAGGCAATAAACATTGGCCAAGCTTTGCTTCCAGTGGCGGTGAGTGAAGAGGGGAGAGCTGAAACCCAAATCCAGAGTGACGAACCTACTGGGGACTGAAAAATAAAGGAAACAAGTCAAGACTCCAGCTAAATAGGAACAAGAATTGGGGGAAGAGTTAAAATTACCCCCAGCCTCTGGATGAAGGAGTCAGGGGTAATAGTTATATTTGTCTAGGTCTGTCATTGCTGCATGATGGTTGGCAGAGTTACTGAGGGGACCAGGAGAACGATGCAGAGATGAAGATGACAGTAAATGAGTGGCATCCAGGAGCTGAGGAGCTGAGGTGTGTGTGTGTGTAGATGAATAAATGAATCATCAAACCGCTTTTTATTGGGTGTGCACGTTGGAATTTGGTATGGTCAGTCAAGTTTTGTTCAGCAACAGGATGCTCAGTAATTAAACTACCAGTTTAAAACTAATTACTGTTGAATATTGAGACAGCAGCACTTTTATGAGATCTACTGTATTCACAGCTATCTAAGTTTCAGTGTTAATATGCAGTTTGGATATTTGTTTTAACAAATTGTGGCTTGATGTTGAGAAGCATAGTTTTCTCTAGCAAACCTAATTTTATGCAAGTCACCTTTAATGAAATCTGTTGTTTTATTTTGATAAGTTGTGGATATCCAATACTAATGCTCAAGCTCAGTTTTTGTGTGTTTTGTATCATTGATCTGTTGCTTTTGGGAATGTACATATCAATGTAGTTGTGGTTCTGTTCGCCGAGCTGGGAATTTGTCTTGCAAACTTTTCGTCCCCTGTCTAGGTGACATCCTCAGTGCTTGGGAGCCTCCTGTGAAGCGCTTCTGTGCTGTTTCCTCCGGCATTTATAGTGGCCTGTCTCTGCCGGTTCCGGTTGTCAGTTCGAGCTGTCCGCTGTAGTGGCCGGTATATTGGGTCCAGGTCGATGTGTTTGTTGATAGAGTCTGTGGATGAGTGCCATGCCTCTAGGAATTCCCTGGCTGTTCTCTGTTTGGCTTGCCCTATAATGGTAGTGTTGTCGCAGTCGAATTCATGTTGTTTGTCGTCTGTGTGTGTGGCTACTAAGGATAGCTGGTCGTGTCGTTTCGTGGCTAGTTGGTGTTCGTGTATACGGATCGTTAACTGTCTTCCTGTTTGTCCGATGTAGTGTTTTGTGCAGTCCTTGCATGGGATTTTGTACACTACATTAGTTTTGCTCATGTTGGGTATCGGGTCCTTCATTCTGGTGAGTTGTTGTCTGAGCATGGCTGTTGGTTTGTGTGCTGTTATGAGTCCTAGTGGTCGCAGTAGTCTGGCTGTCAGTTCAGAAATGCTCCTGATGTATGGTAGTGTGGCTAGTCCTTTGGGTTGCGGCATGTCCTCGCTCTGTTGTCTCTCCCTTAGGCACCTGTTGATGAAATTGCGAGGGTATCCGTTTTTGGCGAATACCTTGTATAGGTGTTCCTCTTCCTCTTTTTGTAGTTCTGGTTTGCTGCAGTGTGTTGTGGCCCTTTTGAATAGTGTCCTGATGCAACTTCGTTTGTGTGTGTTGGGGTGGTTGCTTTCATAGTTTAGGACTTGGTCTGTGTGTGTGGCTTTCCTGTAAACCTTTGTGGTGAATTCTCCGTTCGGTGTTCTCTGTACCATCACATCTAGGAATGGGAGTTGGTTGTCCTTTTCTTCCTCTCTAGTGAATCGGATTCCTGTGAGTGTGGCGTTGATGATCTGGTGTGTGTTCTCTATTTCTGTGTTTTTAATTATTACAAAGGTGTCATCCACGTATCTGACCCAGAGTTTGGGTTGAATTTGTGGTAAGACTGTTTGTTCTAACCTTTGCATTACTGCTTCTGCTATGAGTCCAGAGATCGGTGAGCCCATGGGTGTTCCATTGATTTGTTCGTAGCCACACACACAGACGACAAGCAACATGAATTCGACTGCGACAACACTACCATTATAGGGCAAGCCAAACAGAGAACAGCCAGGGAATTCCTAGAGGCATGGCACTCATCCACAGACTCTATCAACAAACACATCGACCTGGACCCAATATACCGGCCACTACAGCGGACAGCTCGAACTGACAACCGGAACCGGCAGAGACAGGCCACTATAAATGCCGGAGGAAACAGCACAGAAGCGCTTCACAGGAGGCTCCCAAGCACTGAGGATGTCACCTAGACAGGGAACGAAACATTTGCAAGACAAATTCCCAGCTTGGCGAACAGAACCACAACAACGGGCACCCAAGCTACAAATCTTCTCCCAAACTTTGAATATCAATGTAGTCATAACTTGCTTGTTTTTCTGGAGTGATTACTAAGCCTTTAAATGGTAAAACTTGGTTAACCTATACTTAATGTATAGGTTTGGTTAAAAGGTACAAATCTGAAAGATGCTGATGAGTTAGGTGTTCTTTGCATTAAGTCAAAATGTTGAAACAGTTTAGGCTTAAACTGAGAGGGGAAAGATTTAAAAGAGACATAAGGACAATTTTTTCATGCAGAGGGTAGTGTGTGTATGGAATGAACTGCCAGAGGAAGTGGTGAAGGCTGGTATAATTACAACATTTAAAAGACATCTGGATGGGTATATGAATAGGAAGGGTTTAGAGGGTTACAGGCCAAATGCTGGAAATGGGACTAGATTAGTTTAGGATATCTGATCAGCATTGACAAGTTAGACCAAAGGATCTGTTTCTGTGCTGTAGAACTCTATGTCAGTGACACCCATATTCCATGAACAAATAAACAAAAAAACAAACAAAATTGGAAGCCAAGCCACGTGAGAATATAATAAGGCAGATGGCCAAATGTTTGAGTAAAGTAAGATGCACCTTAAGGAGCACCTTAAAAAAAGTGGTAAAGAGGCTTCCACTGGAATTCCAGACTTTAGGGTGTCAAAGGCACGAGATGAAAGTGAAGCAAATGAAATTGAGGATGATCAGAGTCAAAATTGAGAAGCACAGACATTGCAAAAGTGTCAGGAGATTACAGAGATAAGGAGTGGTGAGGTCATGATGAGATACTGGCTTGAAGCTTCCAATAGTAGTGCAACAACGTAAAAGAGAAAAATCAACCAATTCCAGCATTCAAAATGAGACTATTTGCACTTGCTTGCTATTCAGTAATTTTATTACAAGCAATTCTTTTCAATAAATCATCAGTTATCACTCCAACCCCCCCCTCCCCCTCACACCCTGGGCTAGTGGGTAACTGACCACCCCGTAGGTTGGATTCAAAACTATAATATTATTCCTACAACTAGCCATGCATAAAAAAAGAAAGTTTGAAATAAGGCTGCTCAAACTATAAAATCCAGTTTCAATAATTCAATTCAAATCACCAATAGCTGAAGGACTAAATGACCTATTGCGGTTTCTATGAGCAATGAAATGGTTCACATGAACTGAAGCTTTGGGAGCCCTGAAATTCTGCTACTTTTAATGAAGTGCCTTCCATCCAATGTCCACAGTCTGACTAAAATCTGAGTTGCTTGTTAGTTTTGCAAATTCAACCTGCAAACCACATGCAAATTCTAGAAAACCATCCCTTAAAAATTGACTTATTCTGTAAGCTAGTGGTCAGCAAGTAGGAATTCATTATTGACCACTTGTCAAATTTAAAAATTTAAATATGAATTAAACACCAGCTACGGGGCAGAGCCATGTTCATCGGGTAATTTCGAATTCCAGACTCCCACCAGGCCCTCCCTCAATGCCCAGAGCTTTTCCAGGTTCTCCTAAAAATGTAATTTTTAATTCATCAGAATGATACAAGCATTCAACTACACATTCTATACCTCTGATAGAAACGTCACAGCTTCCTTCAATTGCGATTGTGACCATCATATTACAGTTCCCCTCTGATATAAGTTGGAATTAATAATTGTTAATGTGCATTCTGCACTGAACCAGGCTGAATCCCAAGTGTAGGCACAAGAGTTGTGGATATCCTTTACATGCACAGATCTGCACGGGTGCTAAATAAGGCTCACTAAAAATCATAATTTGTAATTTTACAACAGCATAGATGGAAAATCAATCTAGTGAACCTTCATTAGATCTATGGATTTCACCCGAATAACCTTGTTCTGTATTGGACAATACATATCGGAGTTCAGTACACCAGAGCTAAAATGGTTAAATTAGAGACAATGTAATAACTCAGTTTGTATTCCCTTGAGTTTAGGTTGAGGAGTAATCCAAATTGAGGCATTTACGATGATTAAGTATTTTTGGGGGAATCCCAAACAAAGGAACATTAGCATGAAATCATAAATGATAGAGCACATCTGGAATTCTCTCTCCAAAAGGTTTGGGATAACTGGGTCAATTCAAATTTCTAAGACTGGGATCATTACATATGGATGTCAAGAGTATGGAATAATGGGAGGTTAATGAAGTTAAAGATCCATCAAATGTGTAACAGAATGGTGAACAGAATCAAAGGACTAAGTGACCTATTGCTGTTTCTATGTTCCCATGATGTTGAGTAATTCTTGATTACATTTTACTAACAATTCATAATACTGGAAAAACCAATTTGACTAACTTCTTAGCAATTTACAGCCTGTAATTACAATCTGATTTTTTAAGGCTGGTATATTTGTAACTAACTATTTCATTTGATCTTTTACTTTGGTCAACATATGGTCACCAGCTATCTTTAGAAAACATTTCACAGCAGAAGAATTGCTCATATTTGTGTGTAATTATCATTTGTAACAGCCACACAGAGATCTTTTGATATTTTTATTGATTTCCCAATTTTTTTTTTGAAAACGTAGTTGGTTGGAGACCAGACATATCCTGAAAGATACGTTTAGGGCCTTCATACAAATCGAAAATGCATAACTGCCCAGGAAGTTTAATCATTCAATGGGCAATTACTCAGCATCTGGCACCCTCTTAAAAAGTTACAAACTCTATTAGTGTTGAAGACTTTGGTGGGGCATAGGTAATTGTTATGTATTACCAATGCCTCTGACATGCTCTTGTACTCACAGTATTTTAATATCTCATCCATTTTCATTTCAGGTCAATGGTAACATTCAGAATGTATGGTGGTGGATTCAGTGATGGTGTTGTCATTGAATGATAAGGAGTGATAGTTAGATTCTCTCTTGTTGGAGATGGTCATTGCCCGGCATTTGTGTGGTTGAAAGTTATTTGCTATTTAACGACTAAAATCTGAATACTGTCCCGGTCCTCCTGCGTTTCAACATGGACTGATTCAGTATCTGTGCAATCATCAGCGAACACCCACACTTCTGACCTTATGATAGAAGGAAATCATTGGTGAAGCAGGTAAGATGATTGGGCCTAGGACACTCCCTGAGGAACTCCTACAGAGATATCCTGAAGCTGAGATTTTTGATCTCCAAAAACCATCACTTTTCTTTTTGCCAGGTATGAATTCAACAGAAAGTTTTCTTCCTGATTCCCATCAACCTGAGTTTTACTTGGGTTCCTTGAAGCCACACTCAGTAAACTGATGTTAACAGCAATCACACCTCACCTCCGGCATTCAGAGTCACTGTCCCTCAGCGCTGGAGAATAATTAGCCAGGAAACATTAGTGGAATTAAGGCATGCTCTGAATCCTGGTTAACTATAAAGCTGCAAACCCAATCATTCACATTGAACCAACCTAAAGTCACCCAACCCTTACTGGCAACAGATACCAAATAACCATCATTCCATCCCCCTGCACCCCAGGCCAGTGGGTAACTGGCCACCCCATAGGGTGGATTCAAAACTATATTATTATTCATACAGCTAGCTGTGCATAAAAAAACAAACTTTGAAATAAGGCTTCAACAAACTATAAAATCCAGTTTCAATAATTCAATTCAAATCACAAATAGCTAAAATTATGGTTTCTGAACAATTAAATGTTTCACATCAACTGAAGTTTTGGGAATCCTGAAGTTCTGGTATTTTAAATGAAGTGTCTTAAATCCAATGTCCACAGTCTGGCCAAAGTCTGAGTTGCTTGTTGTTTGAACATGTTGGCATATGTAATTCCTTAACTGTTTTTTCAAAAAGTATGCCAACAAGTTCAAACAATATCAAACAACGTCAAGTGAGATAATGTGAGTCACTGAAAGCTTCAACTATGATACCCAACTTCTGAGTCACTACTAATTGCCGTTTGTGTCTGATGTTTGTCCGTTGAATACACAGCAGAGAAATAGTCAAATTTTCTATATGCCTTATCATTCTGACCTCAAGCATGGTAGATTTTTATTGTTCTCCCTCCACCAAATTGGCTAGACTTCATATATGATTAATTTTTAAAAATTCTATGTTCAGCATAGCAATCTCCCTGATATCGTTTTTCCTGCTATTTCACTCTTTACATTTGTTGATGGAAACTTTCAAAGTTTTGTCTGAGTAATGTTGCTCTATCATATCACAGGCAGGATGCATGTATTCGTTTACTGCCTATGATCAGCATATACTGTGATGTGACGGGTGTGTTTTCTTCACACACACACACACACCTGCTCTATGTAGTTCCTTGGATGGTCCTGATGTTTTCAAGTTGAAGTGAGGGCTGTTCTGGAATGAGGAATGCACTGGAGGATGTGAGTTTTATTGTAATTTTCTTCAAGTTCAAACATGCTTGGGAGCAGAGGGAAGGAGAAGAGTCGACCTCTGTCAGAGTTTCTCACAAATAGTTCTGCTATTAGTTACCTTGGCTGCTTGCTAACATGTGGCTCATTCAATTGCTTTCTGGTTGAGCAGCCTGCAATCAGCTGATTTTAAAAGCAGACAGCAACACAGCTTTCTCATGATGTTTTTCACGAGTACAAACATCTTTTTCCAAGTAAAGGGGGTGGTGTTCACATTGATTCCAATATCCTGTGTAGTGGTTTAACACCTGGAGGATTTGAGACAGTGTCTTTGGCTTTGCATTTATTTCTTTTGGCAAAAATATACTTTATTCATAATTTATCTATATGTTCCAAGACAGTTCAGTTCAGACTTTGCAGAAAATATGGTAGAATTTGATATTTCAATTAGGGCTTCAATCCAATTGCATCAAAAAGCATTTTCTGATCATGAAAGGAAACCAATTACATTCCTATTAAGGCAGTTATGGGATCTCAAAATTTAACAGACACTTGTTATACTTCAACAGCATGACCTTAGATGGTGGTATTTCCCCACAGCACCTTGCGGCAGCTGCACTAAACTGTAGTGTGTCCCTCATCATGTAGACCTGGACCTTGAAATGTACCCGTCTGCAACATTTGACTGAGATCAACTCTTTGCACTGCAAGACCAACAGGTTTCAGGGAGACCAAAGAGTGTCTTTCACCAGGTTGATGCTCCTCAATGTCGATATTTGTTTCAGTGTGCTTCCTGGAAAACAGCCCATAGAACATAGAATCCTGCACTACCAAGATGCTCGGGATGAACTTTGACAAAATTACCTTTTTGAATTAGGTTCAGGATTGATCAACATCAGTCTGGAATCTCTCTTTCATTTCCATTTGAGACAAGGGGACTGGTTTCAATCCAAAGGGTCAGGAGACCTTCAGGCAGCCAGACTTTTCAGCCTTTGGTGTCTGATTGCCATTCTGGTTCTGGTTTTATCATTTTCAACTAGTGACCGAAAGCTCATCTTATACATGGGCATGATAATTTTAATAAGAATCATCCCAGATTTGACTTTCTTTCCAAAATATATGTCCTCACTAAAGCAAATAGTTTTGCTACAGAAAATTTCACAAATTCATCAAGATTGTGTGTTTGCTATCAACCACGTAACATACATAGGTTTCATTTTCTTATGAAATGTAATTGTGTTATCTTACTATCTCTAACTGATGAGAGGTTGAATGGTAATCAGTGTAGCAGTCCTGATGGCTTTTGGTGTCTAATAAAACAGTGCATCTCTTTATTGTTCCAAATTCTCTTCAAGCTTTTATAGTTGCTTAAAAGATTTCAGATACATTTAGTATTGGTATAGCTCAAGTGATAGATTTACAGAACTACACAAGGCCACATACTGAGTGCTTAGAATTTTAAAAGGTTTCCCAAGGAGAAAAATACAATGTTAAAAAAATGCAATTGTGGTACTTAATTAGCTTAGGTACTTGTTTGAAAATTATATGGATGTGTAAGAAGTTATCCTTTTAAGTTTAAAATATTGATTCCCATTCCTCTCTGTATTATCAAAACATTTGGAGCTTAGAAATTAATATTCAGTCCATATTGATCAGCCATTTGCAGTCTATTAGATGAAACTGTGAATTGTACAAAAGCTGTTAGTATTTCAGATTGTGAACTGATCAACATAAATTAGCAATGCTTCTCCACAGTATGGAATTTTCCATGCAACATTTGGCAAAGAAGCAAGCGGAAGTGGTTCGATTCATTATGAATTGTGGTCTAAATAAAATTATGGGTAATACATTTACATTGGCAGATAATATGAACAGTCACGGAGTTTGAGTCAATGGCTGTGTTTAGGGGTCATGAATTTGAGAAGCATTCATATAGGGCTCAACTCATTCTCTTTGCTAAGTCAAAGCTGACTTCCTTGAATAGGGTTGTTACTGTGTAAAGTAAGTTAAGGTCTCACTCCAGGGTTTGAGAAAATCCAAGCCTGATGGACCAGTGCAGTTTAGAGGAAGCATTACACTATCTTGTAGCTGAGATGCTAAACAAAGGCCTTATCAGACTACTCAGGTTGATGGAGAAAAGAAATACCACAGTACAACTTCAAAAGAGAGCAGGAGAGTTATTCTCGATGTCCTAGCCAAAAAAATTACCCTTCATTCAACATCATGGACATTGCTTTCATATCTATGAATCAATCTTTCAAAGCCTGAATATTACTATCAATGGACTGAGAAGTACACATTCACTACTTAATTTCCCACAACAGTTTTTTTTATAAGCCAATGGTTCTGATGATTGCCTTAATTAATGATGTCAGTGTTTGGCTGGAGAGCCAGGCTATCTGGCATGAGGTCCTGATGGGGACTGACATGGCGCCTTTGGATTCAAAATTAATTATACACAACTAATTAATGTTACCAATGTAAATTGCTACTGAGCAATAAACCGCCATTGTTATGTATTACCAATGCCTCTTGTTAAGACTCAGTGGCCCATCCTCTGCCAATAATTAGACACGCCCTTCGATTTGACTCAGCAAAGAAAGCGAGATTAGAGACAATAATACAACATAGTGATTAGCATTGGGCACCATCACTGAAATACCTCAAGGTAACAATGGAGGAGAGAATCCATTCAACAATGGAGAAACATTCAAAGACAAGTAAATTTATCACGGGTCACATTACCACTTTAAGAAGGTACAAACTGAAATGCACAATCCGACAAATAATCATCTACACCTATGCGAGCAGTAATAGGCAAAAACAGCACCTCCAGAAGGAACTCTTCATTGGTAAGAAGCAGAAGAAAAGCAGTGTAAGCTGAGGAAATGGTAAAAAACAGCCACATTGGGAACAGAGAGAATTCTTAGGGCAGTAGGTTCTGTAGGCATGACTGGGAGATCTAGGTGTGAAATTAGAAATCCAGCAGGAGAAAAGGAATGTAAACACTTTACAATAATGATAGAAAAGGTTTCTTGATGGAAAAAAAACTTGCTGGAGGGGAAAGAGAGTACTTGCCCTTCGAAAGTAGCATTGCCACTAACAGGCACAGGCTCCACAAGGCACAGCTACAGTCGACAGAGCAAGGTTTAGAAAATTAATTTGTACTGTGGCTATGGCACTCAAAATCTCACTTTAAGGGGAACAAAAGATTCTAAGAAAGAGAATATACCTGTAGAAGGAAGTTGGAAGAAACTCTTAATTTAAACCATCATTTCAGTGGGCAGAATTATCAAGGCCATACACACAGAAGAAATTTATTGTGCGTGAGTGTACATTGTGTTTTGAGCCATGATTCCATGTCAGAGGTGGGCAAACCAGAACACAGGATTATACAATTTGGAGAGAACAGTTAAGGTACAAAATTGCTTCAAAAGTAAACACTAAATCTAAAGCTGAACAAGTTAATAAGCTACTGTAATCAAAGGAGCCCATGGTGATTTATAACAACATCACTTGAAGTGTAAGAAAAGGCACAGATACCTTCATAGAATTTCTAACAGCTTTTGAGAATTACTCCAGTCTGAGAACAAATACACTTTTTGGAAGGACAAAATTTAAACAGAATAGGTCAGTGTCCATGGAAATTCAGATCAAGATTATTCATGAAACTACAGAATCATATAAAATTATGATTTTGGAGCTTCGAAATCAGAATTCATAAGTGGCTATTATTGGAATTAATAATGAGACTGTCAGATTTATTACACTACAAGAAAGGGTTAATATTGGAGAGAGCTATTCAAATCATGCTGGAAGCATAAACCAGAGACTCTCAGACAAATTCTAAGGGGCAAACAACAGAACCTACTCACAATATAGATACTGATAAATAATCTTGAAAAATTGTTGTGGTTCTGTTTGCCGAGTTGGGAATTTCTGGTGCAAATGTTTCGTCCCCTGTCTCGGTGACATCCTCAGTGCTTGGGAGCCTCCTGTGAAGCGCTTCTGTGATCTTTCCTCCGGCATTTAGGAACCAGAGTTGTTCGTATGTGGCGTTCAGGCGGTTGGCACAGGATTCCCATTTCCTGGCTTGTCTTAGCGTCTCTCGCCCGTAGGTGTTCAAAGTTTGTACAAAGATTTGTATCTCGCATGCTCGTTGTTGTGGTTCTGTTCGCGAAGCTGGGAATTTCTGGTGCAGACGTTTCGTCACCTGTCTAGGTGACATCCTGAGTGCTTGGGACCCTCCTGTGAAGCGCTTCTGTGTAATGCCGGAGGAAAGATCATTCCTCATTCCTGAAGAAGGGCTTATGCCCGAAACGTCGATTCTCCTGTTCCTTGGATGCTGCCTGCCCTGCTGCGCTTTTCCAGCAACACACTTTCTGCTCTGATCTCCAGCATCTGCAGTCCTCACTTTCTCCACAACAACAAGCACCCGAGCTACAAATCTTCGCACAAACTTTGAACCTTGAGAAATGTACCAACACAAAGTAAATCAAAGCGCAGGTATGAAGACTCAGGTGTCAGTGCTCTGGAACAATATTCACAGACAATGCTAAGCCATGGCAAAATAATTCTGCATTTGTAAAACCAAGAGTCACTTCCAAAAGATGTGCAGAAGTGGGATACAGTTGCTTAGCATCAAAAAGAGCAATACTTTTTCAAAAGATTAAGCAGTTGGACCACTTCAATTAGAAAACAACATGGTGCCTGTATTAGTAAAAAAGATACCGGGGATTACTAGGGGAAAGTTGGTAATCTAAACTATCAAATTTCATTGAGCTTGATTGTGTCAATGGACATCCCTTTGGAATCATAGAATCATACATTACAAAAGAGGCCCTTCGGCCTATCAAGACTGTACTGCCAACGACACACTAAATCAACACCAGTCCCACACATTAGGATGATAGCCTTGAAAGTTACGACACTTCAAGTGTTCATCCAAGTACTTTTTAAAGATTGTAAAGTTTATGGCTTCAGCTACACTCACAGACCATGCAGTCCAGCTCCCCACCACCCTCTGGTACTTCCTCAAATCCCCTCTAAACATCCTGCCTTTCACCTTAAAAGTAATCCCTTGTTTAACTCAGGGAATTAACCAGGTTTTAGCAAGTTAATCATTTGTTGCTACAAACATCACTCAGAAAAACTGTGCCCCACTGCTGTTTGTTTGCAGCATATCATTTTCAAATTTAAACCTTTTGGAAAGAGTTCAAGTGTCACTGACCTATCAGACCAAATACCACAGCTGAAGAAACTCAAGTTAAAGCTTACACAGATGAAGTCACATGGTGCAGGTGGACTAACACTCAAGAGCACAAGTATGCTACAAGTGACACTGCAAAGTAAATGGTGTAAAGAGAGTTGAAGATATTTATGTTATTGTCACTCAACACTCCTCATTTTTCAGCCTGGACCTATCTTGACCTCAGCATCCTTAAAATAGCAGGAATTTGACTAGTTCAGAGACAACCAGTCATGAAAATATCCAACCATTTAATCAGTTCTGATGAAGAGTCTCCTGACTCAAAACATTAACTCTGCTTTCTTCCCACAAATGATGCCAGACCTGCTGAGTTTCTCCAGTAATTTCTGTTCGTGTTTCAGATCTCCGTTTCTTGGTTTTATTCAGTCAAGGGGAATCTATTAGTAAATTCCATTGGGATCAAACAAAATCCATACAGAATAAAAGAATCGATTGTGATCATCTGTGTTGGAGTCAGAAAATTGTTTTATCCTGTCAACAGGAAAGAAGTCATAGATTTTACAGAACAGGTGGAAATAGTTCCAATGCCCAACACCAAAGATCATTCAATCCTTTGTGTACCAAAGTAAAACTGTCAGTACCAGTGACAGAGATAACGCAAAGTGAGCAACAGTCCCTGTCTAACACAACCAAGGGTGGGAAAATGTTTTATTTTACAAAGGACATGCACCAAGGACAAATGAAGACACCAAACTACTCAACAAATTCAAGTAAAGCAGCTGTACTTAGATACAGATGGTGGATTGACAGTAAAGATTTACTTGAAAATGGAACTGTATGGAAGCTGGACCAACTAATTCAGCATATAATCTAAAAAAAGTTAAAAATCACACAATACCAGGATTATTTGGAAGTACAAGCTTTCAGAGCACTGCTCCTTCATCAGGTAGCTAGTGGGGCTGGATCATAGGATACAGAATTTATAGTAAAAGATCAAAATGTCATACAACTGATGCAATGTATTGAACAAACCTAGATGACTGTTAAGTCTTTCATCACTTAGAATGGGGATGCAGATTTCAAGTGATTAATATGTAAATCCCAGAACTTCTTTCATGGCTACAATCTACAAAAAGACACAAACACAGGATGCTGCAAGGAAGAAAGTGCACGTTTTAACAGAGCCACTAGATTCCATGGCGGCCACTCTTGAGATTAAAAGATGACCCCCATATCAGGTTATGGGACAAAACAGGAATCAAGTGTGGGTCATAAAGCAGCTGATTGCTGCCGTGTTTTGGGTCTGACTGGTCACAAACATGCAGAGGTACACTTCATAAGATTTTCTGGAACAAAATCAATAATGACATCAAAATGGTAAGTACAGTGGAGAAGGCACTGCAGGTCAATGGCATTATCATCCCTGTTCATTAGCCATGGGGAGACAGGAAGGTTGCAATTACCTTATGACAATTAACCACTCATTTGTCAGGTAACACTCTAAGAAATGTAACACATAATGCCAACTTGCAACATGTTTTTATATGTCCAAGTTAATCAATGTTTTATCTCCCACAGGGACTTAAGCAATCAGAGGTCACTGACAATGATGATTCCTCAAAGGAGTATAGTCCCTTTGAGATTGCACCCTTAGAGGACTCATACAGACCATGCACCCACTCACAAAATCACTTGGAGGGGAGGGGAAGAGCAGTGGATTTTCACTTAGCGACTGATATTTCACAATCAAGAGCAGACAGTACAAACAGAGCTCAGAATACTTGGTAGATGGTGTATACCTCTCCTCATTTAACTCCACACAGTTGTTATACGGAACTGTTTGGAAGGAGCAGATGATGTTGTATAGTGAGGGTATGTTGAAGAGGAGAATAGCTGAACAGCTGCAGTGGAGAATATGCAATTCATTAATAAGTCATTAAACAGCAATGTTTGCAGAAAGAGTGCAATAGTCCACCTCAAGCATAAAAGGTGGGGCAGGCAATATCACAGGTTACTGAGGTGATGTATTCATCCATTGTTAATCCTTGGACTCTTCTTTCGATTTTACGGTGCAATCAAATTAGTCTATGCATGTCTTCAACATCAGTGAGCAAATTCTGGTATCACAATGTCTGTCATTGGCATTACTGAGCTGCATTGATCTGCAATGTATCCTCCAGGACAGTGATGGCACTGCAGTGCAGCTGCAGGACCAGGCAGCTTAGACTGCCCAGGACAAAAGCATCATGTCAGCTTTGTTGGTCCCCTCTCTATCTCAGTCGGTACAGGTTTATGGTGCCGTTGCTGGGTAGATCCTCATTCTGATGGCCAGCATAACTGGCTCCCATCCTGATATGATGCAGTAAACCTTGAAATGTGAAACAAAATAGAATTTGCTATATCAACTCAGCAGGTCTGGCAGTGTCTGTGGAGAGAAAGCAGAGTTAACGTTTCGGATCAGTAACTTGAACTTGAACTTCTTCAGAACCTGAAGATCTGAAGAAGGGTGGACTGGACCTGAAACTTTAACTCCTGGGTTGCTTCAGCAATTTCTGTTTTTGTTTCAGATTTCTAACATCGGCGTTGCTTTGCTTTATATTAAACCCCTAAATGAATAGGAAGTAGCTTCTAAATAGCACAAAATAACCTTGCAGCTGTGAACAAACCCTCCACTTAGCAGCAAAGGAAGCAGCAGCGAGTACAGATTATCTATTGCCGGAGAAATTGCTTCTTCTCCTTCAGTTTAAGATTCATAATAGTCTTACCAGACTATAGGTTTGTCTCACATCAGAAAGATGATGAGTGGCAGTTTAACTTGAGGGTCACCATGCCTCAGGTGAGGAGCGAGGTTGAGAAAGAGGATCTTTCATGGTAACCACAGCTGGTGTGGGAATTGAGCCCACGCTATTGGCACCACTTTGTGTCATAAATCAGCCACCTTGGCTAACTGTTCCCCAGCACATCTCTATCTCATTGGAGAGGTTCAGGAAGCCTGAGCAATCTGTGGATCCCATGTTAGATGACATGTCAATGATCATTGTATCTGAGTGATTAGCATTTGGAAACCACCCAGCATTGTGTAGATTCATGTGCCTTAGCCCTCCAGCTACACCCAAACCCACACACTTTTCTAACCCTATGATTCAGCAAATGTGAACATCAATGTCTCTTCAGTATACGACGCACAAAAAAAAATCATTGTTTTTCAAAAAGATGTAGAAGTGTTTAAATTTTACTACATTTTAATCTGCATACACTTCACTTGGTATACATGAAACCTCCCTTGTGGAATTGTTCACCACACACAGGACATAGAATGGTTACAACACCTATTCATTCATGGGATGTGGGCATCGCTGGCTGTGCCAGGATTAACTGTCCATCCCTAATTAACTAGAGGGCACTATTACATCTACGTTGTGCAGCCATGTAGTGAGGTTCCACATGCACTGATCGGCGGCAGATCCACTGATGTCTGGTTTTGAAAGTCGCTGTCATTCTCAGAGATTCACACACCAAAAAATAAATTGGAGGTGGTAATGACAGAGGGCAGTTAAAAGTCAACTACATTACATTGCTGTGGGTGTGGAGTCACATATAGGCCAGACCAGGTAAGGATGGCAGATTGCCTTCCCTGAACGATGTCAGTGAACCAGATGGGCTTTTACAACATTTGACTGTCATTACACGATTGCCATTCAGTCTGTTTTTAATTCCAGATTTTTCCAAAGTTTGAATTCAAATTTCAGCATCTGCCATAGTGAGATTCAAATCAACATCCCCAAAACATTCACTTGGGGTTTTAAACTACTGGTCAATTGACTTTACTATAGGTGGGCCATTCAGCCAATCAGGACTATGAGGGCTCTCTGCAAGAGGAATTTATTCTCCTCACAGCCCATTTTTGTTCAGGTGTTTCTCCAATTCCCTGTTAAAAGCCATGACTGAATCTGATGCCAAAACATTCTCTGTGTGGTTAAGTTCTGGCAAAGTGGGAAAAGGTCATCCTCATGTTGTTGTTTTCCACACCATCTTAAAATTTGTATTTTCTGGATCATGACCCTTTCAATGATAACAGCTTCCCTCTTGGCCCTTCATGATTTTGAGCACATCTATCAAATCTCCTCTCAACCTTAGAGTCATAGAGTCATAGAGATGTACAGCATGGAAACAGACCCTTTGGTCCAACCCGCCCATGCTGACCAGATATCCCAACCCAATCTAGTTCCACCAGCCAGCACCTGGCCCATATCCCTCCAAACCCTGCCTATTCATATACCTATCCAAATGCCTCTTAAATGTTGCAATTGTACCAGCCTCCATCATATCCTCTGGCAGCTCATTCCATACACGTACCACCCTCTGTGTAAAGTTGCCCCTTAGGTCTCTTTTATATCTTTCCCCTCTCACCCTAAACCTATGCCCTTTATTTCCCCGATCCCAGGGAAAAGACTTTGTCTATTTATCCTATCCATGCTCCTCATAATTTTGTAAACCTCTATAAGGTCACCCCTCAGCCTCCTAAGCTCCAGGGAAAACAGCCCCAACCTGTTCAGCCTCTCCCTGTAACTCAGATCCTCCAACCCTGGCAACATCCTTGTAAATATTTTCTGAACCTTTTCAAGTTTCACAACATCTTTCCAATAGGAAGGAGACCAGAATTGCACGCAATGTTTCAACAGTGGCCTGACTAACGTCCTGTACAGCCGCAACATGAACTCCCAACTCCTATACTCAGTACTCTGACCAATAAAGGAAAGCATACCAAACGCCTTCTTCACTATCCTATCTACCTGCAAATCCACTTTCAAGGAGCTGTGAACCTGCACTCCAAGGTCTCTTTGTTCAGCAACACTCCCTAGGACCTTACCATTAAGTGTATAAGTCCTGCTAAGATTTGCTTTCCCAAAATGCAGCACCTCACATTTATCTGAATTAAACTCCATCTGCCACTTCTCAGCCCATTGGCCCATCTGATCCAGATCCTGTTGTAATCTGAAGTAACCCTCTTCGTTGTCCACTACACCTCCAATTTTGGTGTCATCTGCAAACTTACTAACTGTACCTCATATGGCCTCATCCAAATCATTTATGTAAATGACAAAAAGTAGAGGGCCCAGCACCAATCCTTGTGGCACTCCACTGGTCACAGGCCTCCAGTCTGAAAAACAACCCTCCACCACCACCTTCTGTCTTCTAACTTTGAGCCAGTTCTTTATCCAAATGGCTAGTTCTCCCTGTATTCCCTGAGATCTAACCTTGCCAATCAGTCTCCCATGGGGAACCTTGTCGAACGCCTTACTGAAGTCCATATAGATCACATCTACTGCTCTGCCCTCATCAATCTTCTTTGTTACTTCTTCAAAACACTCAATCAAGTGTGTGAGACATGATTTCCCACGCACAAGGGAAATGTTGACTATCCCAAATCAGTCCTTGCCTTTCCAAATATATGTACATCCTATCCCTCAGGATTCCCTCCAACAACTTGCCCACCACCGAGGTCAGGCTCACCGGTCTATAGTTCCCTGGCTTGTCTTTACCGCCCTTCTTAATGGGTGGCACCACGTTTGTCAACCTCCAGTCTTCCGGCACCTCATCTGTGACTATTGATTATACAGATATCTCAGCAAGAGGCCCAGCAATCACTTCTCTAGTTTCCCACAGAGTTCTTGGGTACACCTGATCAGGTCCTGGGGATTTATCCACTTTTAACCTTTCCAAGACATCCAGCACTTCCTCCTCTGTAATCTGGACATTTTGCAAGATGTCACCATCTATTTCCCTACAGTCTATACCTTCCATATCCTTTCCACAGTAAATACTGATGCAAAATATTCACTTAGTATCTCCCCCATTTTCTGTGGCTCCACACAAAGGCCTTTGCTGATCTTTGAGGGGCCCTATTCTCTCCCTAGTTACCCTTTGTCCTTAACATATTTGTAAAAACCCTTAGGATTCTCCTTAATTCTATTTGCCAAAGCTATCTCATGTCCCCTTTTTGCCCTCCTGATTTCCCTCTTAAGTATACTCCTATTTTCTTTATACTCTTCGAAGGATTCACTCGATCTACCCTGTCAATACCTGACATATGCTTCCTTCTTTTTCTTAACCAAACCCTCAACTTCTTTAGTCATCCAGCATTCCCTATACCTACCAGCCTTCCCTTTCACCCTGACAGGAATATACTTTCTCTGGATTCTTGTTATCTCATTTCTGAAGGCTTCCCATTTTCCAGCCATTCCTTTATCTGCGAACATCTACCTCCAATCAACTTTTGAAAGTTCTTGCCTAATACCGTCAAAATTGGCCTTTCTCCAATTTAGAACTTCAACTTTTAGATCTGATCTATCCTTTCCCATCACTATTTTAAAACGAATAGAATTATGGTCACTGGCCCCAAAGTGCTCCCCCACTGACACCTCAGTCACCTGCCCTGCCTTATTTCCCAAAAGTGGGTCAAGTTTTGCACCTTCTCTAGTAGGTACATCCACATACTGAATCAGAAAATTGTCTTGTACACACTTAAGAAATTCCTCTCCATCTAAACCTTTAACACTATGGCAGTCCCAGTCAATGTTTGGAAAGTTAAAATCTCCTACCATAACTACCCTATTATTCTTACAGGTAGCTGAGATCTCCTTCCAAATTTGTTTCTCAATTTCCCTCTGACTATTGGGGGGTCTATAATACAATTCTAATAAGGTGGTTAGCCCTTTCTTATTTCTCAGTTCCACCTAAATAACGTCCCTGGATGTATTTCTGGGAATATCCTCCCTCAGCACAGCTGTAATGCTATCCCTTATCAAAAATGCCACTCCCCCTCCTCTCTTGCCTCCCTTTCTATCCTCCTTTCTATCCAGCATTTGTATCCTGGAACATGAAGCTGCCAGTCCTGCCCATCCTTGAGCCATGTTTCTGTAATTTCTATGATATCCCAGTCCCATGTTCCTAACCATGCCCTGAGTTCATCTGCCTTCCCTGTTAGGCCCCTTGCATTAAAGTAAATGCAGTTTAATTTATTAGTCCTACCTTGTCCCTGCCTACCCTGACTGTTTGACTCACTACCCGTCTCAGATCGATCTCTTTCTTCACTATCTCCCTGGGTCCCCACCCCCCACCTTACTAGTTTAAATCGTCCCAAGCAGTTCTAGCAAATTTCCCTGCCAGTATATTAGTCCCCTTCCAATGTAGGTGCAATCTGTCCTTCTTGTACAGGTCACTTCTACCCCAAAAGAGATTCCAATGGTCCAAAAATGTGAATCCTTCTTCCATACACCAGCTCCTCAGCCATGCATTAATCTGCTCTATCCTCCTATTCCTGCCCTCACTAACTCATAGCACCTGCAGTAATCCAGATATTACTACCCTTGAGGACCTCCTTTTTAAATTTCTACCTAACTCTCTGTAATCTCCCTTCAGAATCTCAACCTTTTCCCTTCCTATGTCGTTGGTTCCAATGTGGACAATGACCTCCTGCTGGCACCGCTCCCCCGTGAGAACATTCTGCACCCTCTCTGAGACATCTTGATCCTGGTACCAGGGAAACAACACACCATTCTGCTTTTTCACTGCTGGCCACAGAAATGTCTGTCTGTACCTCTGACTACAGAATCCCCTAACACAATTGATCTCTTGGAAGCCGGCATATCCTTCGTTGCATTAGAGCCAGTCTCAATACCAGAAACTTGGCTGTTCGTGCTATGTTCCCCTGAGAATCCATCATCCCCTACATTTTCCAAAATAGCATACCTGTTTGAAATGGGTATATCCATAAAAGACTCCTGCTCTTGCTGCCTACCTCTCTTACACTTCCTGGAGTTAACCCATCTATGTGACTGTATCTGAGACATTCCCCCCTTTCTATAACTGCCATCCATCACATACTGTTGCTGTTGCAAATTCTTCATCGCTTCTATCTGTCTCTCCAACCGATCCACTCGATCTGATAACATTCGCATCCAACAGCATTTATGGCAGATATAATCCACAGTAACCCTTAAATTCTCTTTAAACTCCCACATCTGACAAGAAGTACCTATCACTGCAAAGGCCATTTTTGCTCCTTCACAATCTACAGACCCAGAAAATAACACCATCTTATTCCTCTACAAACACTGCCCCAGATTAGCTATGGCTTATATTTTAAGTTTAATCAAGAGACTTATCTCCAAAAACATATAATCAAGAAAGAATCCACTATACTCACTACTGCAGCCTCTCTCGGACAGACTTAAAACAACAATTAACTTATCTGATTCTGTGCTGTGAACTTCGCCCAACAGTTCCTCCAAGATTAGTTGTGAATTTCACTTGTTTGTTAATTTTCCCAGATGCACTCCGATGTCCAGCGATACACGAAATCAAACAGCAAAGGCAGTAACTGTGCAGGTTCTCTCTCTCCAATCCCAGCTTCTCCAATCTATCCACTCAAATGAAGTTCCCATCCATAGAACCTTTCTCTTAAATCTTTTTTGGATCCTCTAAAACCTTCACATTGAAGAACACTATGGCCCAGATCTTCGGAGTATCATTGTGATAGGGTGATAGGTAAGTGAGGAATTCTAGGAGGCAGTTGTGTGAGTGAGGTGGGAGAGTGGGTCAAATGTCAATGGAGCTCCATGTTGAGAGCAGTTGGGTGTCCAGGTTTTCTCAGGATGAGGGGCACAGGTCTTATATTAGAGTGTGGGTTTGTGGGGCAAGAGTCAGTGTGAGAGTGACTCAAGGGGGCCACTTTGGAGTGGATGACTCCCCAAAAGGAAAAAATTATCAAACATGCGAATGATACATACTGGCCTGAGAAGTTTATACACCTCAAAACTGTGCGCCAGAACAAGTGCATTCATTTCTACATATCACTGTTTATTTCATCTGGGGGCAGGTTTTAATTCCTAGAAAATGCCCTGACTAATTATTAAGGTAAACGAGGGGTGACCTTATAGAGGTTTATTAAAATTATGAGGGGCATGGATAGGATACATAGGCAAAGTCTTTTCCCTGGGTTGGGGGATTCCAGAACTAGAGGGCACAGGTTTAGGGTGAGAGGGGAAAGATATAAAAGACACCTAAGAAGCAACTTTTTCACAAAGGGGGTGGTGTGTGTATATAGAATAACCTGCCAGAGGAAGTAGTGGAGGCTGGTACAATTGATACATTTAAAAGGCACCAGGATGGCTATATGAATAGGAAGAGTTTAGAGGGAAATGGGCCAAGTGCTGGCAAATGGGACTAGATTGGGTTGGGATATCTTGTCAGCATGGATGAGTTGGATCAAAAGGTCTGTTTCCGTACATCTCTATGGCTCTATGACTCTAAATAAGTCACAAGTCTCTGACTCTAATTAGAATGGGGACTTTCTCTGAATGTAATTCAGCCATCAGAACTTTATATTTCCCAGATAATTCCCATGTAATCAGTACATTGGAACTTCCAAACGATCCTGACACATCCAGTTTCTGTATATCTAATGATTCTCATAATATTTATTCACAACCTCTGAAGTAAAAGAAAACACACACTGCATGTCCTCTGTTGAAATGGGTGGACTTCGCTGGTATGCTAGGTCAGCAAAGAAGAAGTTTAAGTGCTAAGGAAGTGGAAATCTTTACAGCATTGATCTGCTGTCTCACAGAAGAGGCAGGTAATACACTATATCATTAAACAAATACTAAGATACACAGTGAAGTTGTGTATGGAATATAGGATCCAAGCTCTGATCTTATCTGCTTATCTCCCTGTTTTCTGTTGAAGAATGCAAGCTAATAAATGTCTGTTTAAAAAAGCTATGCAGCAGTTTCCAACGAGCTCCTTACTCCAGTTCAACCCAAGCTCCCGACCACGTAATTAAAGTGCACACAACACCAGGTACCTGATGAAGAAGCAGCCCTCCAAAAGCTAGTGCTTCCAAATAAACCTGGTGTTGTGTGATTTTTAACTTTGTCTATCCCAGTCCAACACCAGCATCTCCACATCATTCACACCACATACACTTCCTTATAAAAGTCACCAGTAGTGTGACACATTTTTGGAAAAATAACCGACCTGAATACGAACTATGACAATTACAACTTGCTCACAAGCTTGCTGCCTCTTTGCAACTTTATAACTGGTAATGACCATTCAATTCTCCCACAAAGAAAACAGCTTTTTTATGTAATTCTAACTGCTAGACACAAGAAAAATCCCTGAACATAATCGGAAATGTACAAAAAATATTATTGGCTTATTCAGTGCAAATAAAGATTGACAGGGCTAGCCACTGTAAAAGCAGACACTGCCCAACATAACACAAACACCATTATTATTCTTCAATAGAATATTCATCAACTCACAGTCAGCAACTCCTTGGAGGATACAAACAGATGTCCAAGGCCTTGGTTGATATACACAACACTGTATTCACCTCGGTTTCAGTTTATAACACACTAAAAAAACCAAACTTTCTGTACTATTACAGTTAAAGATACAATAGACTTAGAAAAACATGTTAACTGTACCTCTCTTGATTTAATCAGTTCTTGCTGATAGGTCAACTTAATCACCACATTATAGACTATAATGATAGCTTATAATAATAATTCTGGCTTTACAAATAGTCAATTTTTACTCTTTTATTTCACATTGGATTCAATGATTGAGTTCAATTATATTAACTGTGTTATACCTGTCCAGCCCTCAAAGTTCCATTCAATTCATTAGAAATTTCAATGGTTCACTAAAATAGAAAAAAAACAAAAATTCTGGAAATAATTTCAGTTTAGTCAGCAGCTGAAAAGATAAGATATGTTTTTTCTACTGGACTTTTGATTGATTAGTTACCAGCTTTTAAAAAAAAACCCATACTTTACTCAGTAGAGATAGAAAGGATTAGCGGGGAAAATTTTACTATGCATCAACTGCATTTATGTTGATCCATAACCTGATTGTAGAGAGATGGTGGTGTATGATATTCTAGACTAGTGGGATTAAACTTCTGAGGACATGAGTTCAAATCCCAACATGGTACCTGTTGGAATGCAAATCCAGTCAATAAATCTTGAATATACAGTCAGCAATGGTGAAAATTATATAGAACATGGATCAAAAAACATTATAGCGCAGTACAGGGCCTTCAGCCCTCAATGTTGCGCCATCCTGTGAAATCAATCTGAAGCCCATCTAACCTACACTATTCTATTCTCATCCATATCCCTATCCAATGACCATTTAAATGCCCATAAAGTTGGCGAGTCGACAACTGTTGCAGGCAGTGCATTCCATACCCCTACTGCTCTCTGATAAAGAAACTACTTCTGACATCTATCCTATATCTATCACCAATATAAATCTATTATAGTAGTTAAAAATCACACAACACCAGGTTATAGTCCAACAGGTTTAATTGGAAGCACACTAGCTTTCGGAGCAACTCTCCTTCATCAGGTGGTTGTGGAGGGCACAATTGTACGACACAGAATTTATAGCAAAAGTTTACAGTGTGACGTAACTGAAATTATACATTGGAAAATACTTTGATCCTGTGTCTCACAATTGTGCCCTCCACAACCACCTGATGAAGGAGCGATGCTCCGAAAGCTAGTATGCTTCCAATTAAACCTGTTAGATTATAACCTGGTGTTGTGTGATTTTTAACTTTGTACACCCCAGTCCAGCACCAGCATCTCCAAATCATGACTATTATAGTAGAGTTTTGCAAAAACTGACTCAATAATGTCCTATATGAAAAGAAATCTCCTATCTTTTCAGTCTGGCTTAGAAAGAGGCTCCAGAGTCCTGATTGACTCTTATGAAGTCATTAGATTCCATGGCAATTAGGGGTGGAAAACAGATGCTCAGCTTGTCAGCAACACCCACATCCTAAGAATAAATAATAAAGAAACACAGCAATTTTCAGAATATTGAGTAACTTATCTTCCAATGTGTAGTAACAATTCAGAAAGTGCAGTGTTCTGCACTCTCATAAAATTGAAATTGCTTTCATATAGAGGTTCCAGTGTGCCAATGTAGGCCATTAGTAAACGTGAGCAAGAGATACTCAAAGAAGTATTTACATATGAAAGAACTGAAACCAACATGTTCATTCTAAAAGGTGAAAGACTTAACAAACAATCCACTTCTTTTATAATATATATCAGTTATATCACACTGTAAATTGTGCTATAAATTCTGTGAATTACAATTTTATATTCCACAACCACCTGAAGAAGGAGCAGTGCTCTGAAAGCTAGTGCTTTCAAATAAAGCTGTTGGAATTTAACCTAATGTTGTATGATTTTTCACTTTGTACATCTCAGTCCAACACCGGCATCTCCAAATCATACTCAAACAAACTTGTGTTGTCCTTAAAGAAATGCTGAAACATGTCATTGCCCTGAATAAAAACCAAAGATTCATGAAAATAGGTGTCAAAGAATGGAATAATATAATGTATCCTATCGGAATTTATGATAAAATGCAAGTATTGCCAACAATTTAAGATTTAGATTAATTAATGGCACAATGTTAACCACTCAAATATAGTAAATTACTTGTTGTGAAAGCTGACTGAATCTTATAAACAGTGTCAATTTAACTAACAAAACACTCCCAAGGTCGTGAAGGCTGTTATATTGTCAAGAGGTTCGTATATTGAAGAAGTTGACACAGTGCAATAACATGGAATGCAAGAACATACATACATATGATGCCTTTTGTGCTTTCAGGACAGCTCAAACAATAAAGTGCATTTGAATTATTGGAACAGTTTACAACTGCTCACTGAGCAACAGGTAGTTAGTCACCAGTGGAGGCACCTTAACTACAACAAGATCCTGTTGTGTTCCAAATGCCAGTTGGTATAGGGGCAACGGGACAGTTTGTGAAGGTAGGACCTACATAGTTACCTCAGTCAATGTGGGAATTGAACCCAAGCTATTGACTGCACTCTGCATTGCAAACCAACCATCCAGCCAACTGAGCTCTCTCACACCCCCACTTCCTTCCTCAGTGCCCCTCCTCCCCCAACCAGATCTGACATGATGGTTAGCACATCTATCTCCTAAAAACAGTGAGTAGCAGTGGCTGCCCATTTGTGTGCCAGCAGCATTTCAACAGAGCTTGAACTCAACATAGCTGTGCATGGCAATACACTCACTCAGCCATATTACATATCCATTTAAAGTGGAAATCACACTTCTCCCCTCTCCCACTGCCACTCCTTTCTAGTCAGTCAAACTGTAGACAATAAGGTCCCACAAATATCAATGAGATAGCAGACTGAATAATTCCTCTGCTATTCTTTAGTTTGCTGCACTTATTTATACTCCTAAGCAGACAGACTGAGCATTTGATTCACAGGTCATCTAAAAGATGGCATGTCCACCAGGGTGACATTCCCTTAGTGCTGTACTATAATGTTATCCGAAATTATGTGCCCAACTCACTAGAGTCGGAAGTTTGAGGTACAACACTTTCTGATCCAGAGGCAAAAATATCAACACAAGCCAGAAGCAACAATTGCGAAGAAGGTTCAATCAAAACCTCACAATTCTTTACCTTCCTGAGTTTTGGCTGTCTTTGATCAGCTCTGTCATTGACACTTGACACAAGAAAGTGTAAAGTTCTCATTAGGAGAAAGTCTCATCAGTCAGACAGACTTCTCTTATCTTCTAACTAGAATAAATGTACTTGCTGGTTCGTCAAAGTGGAGAATCATTCAGTTACTCAAAACTGATGTTTTTACATTGATAACCACTAAGTACATTTATATTGTAAGGCTGATGAAATTAATCAAGACTGGGCTCTTTTATCATGTGGTCTGATACCACACAATGAGTTTGCATTCTTTACAGACTGGTAAGAAAAAGGCTAATTCAAGGACTTTCGTCAAGCATAAACCTCAAAGTAACATGATTTATTATACATTCAGATGAAATACAGCTATACAGGTTAATCACAGATAAACCAGGGTTCTGATCTTATAGTTACATTAGTTAAGGACTAATCTATCTTCTCCATGTATTCATATCTATGCTTTATCTTGTCTGGTGCAGAGTTCCAGACTCTAGAGTTTTGCTTCTAGTGGTCTTCTTCCTGAATCTTCTAACTCCGCCCATACTGTGGTATTTATAGTCAGTGCTGTGCAGCTCCATTATATAACTACAAGTTTGGTCCAGGGTCCTAATGCTGTTTCATACCATAGGTATTTGTACAAAAAACAAAATGAAGGGATGATGCCCATTTCAACATTATAACATCTTACTTCTCTCTTCTGTACAATGTAGCTAGTGATATCACTTTTTTTGGTGAACTTTGATTACACAGTTAGCAAAGTCCATTGAATAAGGAGCTACTCCAAGATGTTCACATTCTTGAAACAATTTCAATTTTCAAGACTCCATACATCTTACTCAGTTCTACCATTCGGAGTGATCGGCAAAAATGTGGTAACTTGTTGAATCTCATATCTGTTTCTAGAAACAAGCCAAAGATTTTTAATTGAGCCACATAAATATTCGGTTTATTTAATCCGAAATCAATCTTGCATTTGCAAATAAAATGTGATTCAAAATATGATTTGCCGTACGCAAAACAACCCCAGTCCTCATAAGAAGCAAAACATTGGCTTGCACATGAAAAAAATGACCATGCTGAACATTGAATACGTCAATATAAATCCGCAGGTGCAGGGAACAATGTAGAAAGTCCCCTTAGTGGAATGTTTAACAAATATGCAGCAAAGAATGATGTGTTTTGAGAGCAATGTGAAAAAGGAAAGTCTTCACAGTTCTATGACCTCAATCTATAATCAGATTGTCTCAATAGTATTTACACAAATAATAAAAGAAATGTTAATTGGTGTTGGAATCCTGAACCTGCTGAAGTTAAAGGATTGTAGACTTTACCAACAGGAATGTGCCCAACCCAAAATGTACCAAGGTATGAATAACACCTTCTGACCACAGCTTCTGGCCACATGTAATTTTTGGGGACCAACTTAGTCTTTATAGTGGGCGGCACGGTGGCACAGTGGTTAGCACTGCTGCCTCACAGCGCCTGAGACCCGGGTTCAATTCCCGCCTCAGGCGACTGACTGTGTGGAGTTTGCACGTTCTCCCCGTGTCTGCGTGGGTTTCCTCCGGGTGCTCCGGTTTCCTCCCACACTCCAAAGACGTGCAGGTCAGGTGAATTGGCCATGCTAAATTGCCCATAGTGTTAGGTAAGGGGTAAATGTAAATGTAGATGTAGGGGTATGGGTGGGTTACGCTTCGGCGGGGCGGTGTGGACTTGTTGGGCCGAAGGGCCTGTTTCCACAACTGTAAGTAATCTAATCTAATCTAATTAAAATCCAGGTGTGGAAACCACCTGCCATGAGCACTCATGTAATAGTGAATAGGAAAATAAGGGCTGCTGCTGGGATTTAATGTCCTGCAGCAGCGAAAATGAGGCAGCCTATTTTTTATTTGATGGGACCATAATATGTCTCATGCAGGAAGAAGGAATGTGGAGCTCTGTTTCACCAAAGGAAATTGCAAGAAGTTGGTCACCATTAGGAGTGCAGTCCTCCTTGCAACTTAAAGTTATGCACAGAAAAGATTAAAACTAAGGCAGAAGACCCCACCAGTGGTCTTCCACTGCTGCTGAGTGTTACACAAGCATAGCATTTTAAATTGCTTTCATTTTTGTCACAGAGAAAACTTCTGAGTTCCTGTTTATTGCCCATGTCTTTGTCCGAGATGTTAATACATCCCTACCCTCAGATCGATGGTTCCACTTTAAATAATTCTCGCCGCAAGTATTTTGTTTTGTTAAGAAAAGAACCACTTATTTTCCCACACTTACTGCAGAGATTTAAAAATATGATATTCACTTGCATAACTCATCCAGTATCACTCAGGTAAAGATTAGATGGAGATGAAAAAAAAACTTATGGTTACAATGTACAATTGTTTCAATCACATTTTCACGACAGCCCTGTAGTTTCTTAAATGGACTGAAGTGCTTGTTCAAGTGAATATCTTCCAGGACAGAGGTTTCTCAGTAAACTGCAAAGCTTCTTCTAGTCAACTTTGCAGGAGATTGGTTTTCAGCTTGGGGATTGTCTATCTCCCATTTCCTTATGCTTATTATCTTGGTTGTTAAATTTTCTTCCAACTGTTTTGATAGCTTTCAGGTGGTGTCAATTGGCAGAATATTGTAGGGGTCTGAGTAACGTATGCTATGGCGAGATGTGTGGTACAATTGGATGAGAAGTCCTGTGAGGCCCATCTGAACATTATAAGGAACTCGATCCATGCTTAATGATTTTCACGAGCAAGCAGTGGTCAATTAAGGACGATTAGTGCATTTTAAAGGTCCTGTTGATGCTACCACTCACCTTAGTAATATTTAGACACCTTTCTTACCAAACTTGCTAAACAAGCGAGATTTCAAGTAAATGTGACATGGAAACCAGAGCAGGTACCTGGCAGATTCAGCTCACCCCTTACTCCAAACAACCTCTGTGTTGCCTATGAGCAAACCACAACCCCCCAGGGCATCAGCTGCACTCACTCTTCCTCCATGAGCATTGGCATATGCCATCTGGCAATGTCTCCCACCATCCTGGCACCTCTCCAATGCACTAGCAGTGTGCTCCAGGAAGCACAGACTAGCACAGGGAGCAACGTCAGCAGCTAGTATTGAAAGGCTGCCGTGGGGACACTTTGCATAAGGTTATGGATTGCTCCAGGCTGCAGCTCATGGCTGCCTGCTTTCTCCCTTAGCGGTGGTTCACATAACACCTGCCTGCATGCCCACAGCCTTGCTTTGCCTTGCAATTGCAATTAACTCCATCACACAGCCAGGCAGCTTGCCTTGCTGCTCAGCAGTCCTCACTCAAAGGGGTGGACAGCTTGCAATAAAGCCCTATGCTACATCAATCTCACACTTACCCTAGTTTCCAGCAGCTCACCTAACAAACACCTGCATGTGCAGCAAGTATAAAAACCTGGTCATCAGGTGTGAGGTACTCTCAGTATTGCTATATGTGGCACAGGTCTGGCCTATCCCCAGGACCTGTGCCGCCGCAGTCACCCAGGCCATCTTCCAATTCATTTGGAGATCAAAGATGGACCGGGTCCGAAGAGACTCTATGTACAAAGACCGGTGCAATGGGGGAAAAACACGCCCAATGCCACCCTCATCCTGATGGCCACCTTTGTGTGTGGCTGCATCAAGCTGTGCGTGGATCCCCGGTACGCAAACACCAAGAGTCACTACGTACTGAGGTTCTACCTGTCCCCGGTGTTGCGAAGGTTGGGCCTGGCCTCGCTGCCGCGGAACGCTCCGAGTAGTTGGACCGTTCCGTATCACCTGTCCTTCGTGGAGAAATTTATGAGGAAAAACACCTTTGACCACAAGTCCATCAGGAAGTGGTCAGCACGTAGTGTCCTTGAGACCCTTCGGGAAAAGGAGAGGGCGGATCCTGTCGAGCGGTTCCCTGAGCAGACTGTCAAAGCCATTTGGCAGAATGCCTCATCGCCAGAACTTTCCAACAAGCACCAAGACGTGGCTTGGTTGGTGGTGAGAAGGGCTCTGCCTGTGAGATCCTTTATGCACGCCCGGACTCTCTGCCGCACCGCACGCTGCCCTCGAAGTGGCTGCGGGGGGGAACGAGACTGTTACACACCTCCTTCTGGAATGTGCCTATGCAGAGGAAGTCTGGAGAGGAATGCAGTGGTGCTTGTCGAGGTTCGTCCCGAGCAGCGCCGTGACGCGGGACTCCATGCTCTACGGCCTGTTCCCCGGGACTCACACCGAGACGAACATTAACTGCGCCTGGAGGATCATCAACTCGGTGAAGGACGCTCTCTGGGCGGTCCGAAACCTGTTGATCTTCCAGCTGAAGGAGTTGACCCCGACCGAGTGTTGCAGACTGGCACATTTCAAGGTCCAAGACTACGTGTTGAGGGACGCGCTGAAGCTTGGGGCAGCTGCCGCCAAGGCGCGGTGGGGAAAGACCACCGTGTAAGATCGGCCTGCCTAAAGAAGAACAGGGGTCCCATGCGGACGTTTTTTGGGCTCTGCTGATGCCTCAGCCAAATATATGTATATGTACAAGATTGAAAAATGCACAGGATTGTAAATGACAAGGATAAATTCGAATCTGTGTTTGTAAATGTGGACATATGTATGGCAAGATCAAATGTACAGACCATCAAATCATTTTATGAATAAAGTATATTTTTGAAATAAAAAAAAAGTATACAGCCATTCCTCAAAGTCTTAGGGGAGTCGATCTCACTGACACCTGTGATGAGTCAGGGGATCCCAGTACATGGGCAGTTTTCCATAAAACCCAAGGAAACTGTCCATGAATAGGTGTCCTTTCAGGATGGTCGCACTCAGCAGAGTACGTGCCTCTGCAATGCGAGGAGTGGGTCATAACCAGTCTGTTGGCTCAACAACAGTCTAGGGAAAGGCCTATCACAGTTGTGGATATGTATAAGCATCAGGCAGTGGTCCGGTACATTTTGTCTGGGCCTATCCAGTCAGAACAGTCAGTCGAAACAGAAAAGAAAGCAAAAGGGGAAGGAGATTTAGCTGGGAGGGCTAAGGCCAGTCATTACCATTGGACTGTGCTTCAGCAGGTTACTCTGAGGAACAATGAGAGCCATTGTATCCCAGATGCCTGTCTGCTGCTCTGCCCTGTGTATGTGCACAGAGTCCCTGATTGCTATCACCATGGGCTCCTCACCCGCCGGACACTGAGCAGTTTCCTGGTCTCTGGCATGCCTCTGAATGCCAGCCACCTGGGCCATTTCTCCCTCAGCCAACTGTGGAACTGTCGCAGTGAGGTACTCATCAGGTAGTGGTCCCACACATTCTAAGCCTAATATTCCAAACCAACTGCCTGTATCTGGACTGGAGGGAGCTAAAGGAGTCAGCCTTTGGGTGCTATCTCTGTGAATTCAACACTACCATCCTCAGAGATCAAGGAGGTGGCCTCTTCTCCACAGAGTCCACAGGGAGGCTGACTGTATCTGCAAGACCCGAGAGAGAGAGAGAAGGTGTACTGGCCATTGGTTAGAAATTGCATGTAATCAATGAGATTGATGGCACAGTTAATGACAGAGTGGCAGTGACATACAGCATGGTATTCTGGTTACTCTGCATTCCTGCAATCGCAGTCTTGGCTTTTTCAAATGTAACCAATGCTAGAAACAGAGGATAGGGTGGGGAAATGGATGAACTAGCAAAGGGTGGCACTGCTATTAGTGCTGTCCATCTGGGTGAAACAGGTCCTGAGGGAGTGAAAAGGTACCATGGAGGGCACAGAGGGTCAATGGTCTGGGAGACTGGGCAGTGAAGTGACAGCGAGTAAGCAAAGGTATTGCATGCAATAGTGAGAGTGGCAGAGCATGAGCCTGAGTGGAAGGTAGATACATTGTTAGAGAGTGAGTGTGAGGTGGCAGTTTGACAGATATCCTGGCAGAGCACAAAAGGTCATTGACCTACTTGCAGGACTGACTACTGTTCCTGGAGATGGCACTGACTCGAGTGACCACTCCAGACTAAGTTAGCAGGGTCTGACTGGAGCAGCTTCTTCTCCAGTCCTAGGGAAGGAAGACACCTCTCCTTTGCCCCATCCCATCCTCCAAGATCTCCAGGTCCCTATTGGAGAATCTTCCTCTTCCCACACTGTCCTTGACCAAGCAGGTCAGCTTCAAAATTCCAGCTCTTATCCGTGTAGTAATTGTAACAAGGTAGGCCAGGTGTACCCAATAGAATATGAGTTCCCTGACTGGGGCTGTTAATCAGATCCTGTCAAGCAGCCCTGGCTGATAGATAAGAACAGGAGTGTCAGACATCCTGTTCAGTCTGAGAGCTGGCTCTGAGGGAGCTGGATCTGTGTTAAGGGCTCTCCATGGTAACGGGATAATGGCTTCTGTGAAATTATTTCATTGATCATGCATGATTTTAATCGTTGCACCTTCAGCTGCTAAAACCTTAATCTCTAGAATTCCTTTTCTTGCCCATAGGCTCTTTCTTCCTTTAAGGTGTTCCTGAAAACATCCTGAAAATATTCTCATCATGAGCCATATAATCACTTCATATGACTTGGCATCCAATTTTGTTTTACAAATCTTCTCTAGGCAATATATTAATAAAGTAAAACCAAAAACTGCAGATGCTGATGAAGGGTCTGAAGAAAGATCACTGGACCTGAAACGTTAACTGTGCTTTCTCTCTACAGCAACTTCTGGCTTTTATAGAAGTAAAAGTGTTTGAAGCTGACTGGTATCACTTGAGGTTTGGGTGAGAGAACATTCTCGTTGTACAGCATTTAAATACTTTCATGTTAAGGTTGACTTGAAATTATTGGTGAAGAATATACAGAGATTAATATACTTCAGAAGAGCTTCACATAGAACATATTATCCCTTTTGTAAACACCCATGCTCTGTCTTTTTCCTCACATACCATTTTTATAACACATCTCCAGAGAAGGTGAGATTTGAACCCAGGTCTCCTAGCTTTTCCAGGTAGGGAAACTACCACTGCACCACAAGATGACAAGCCTTACCTCAATTGCCAGGAAACAATGATAGACATTTCTCAGCAACCTGCTCAGTATGATAGACCCCGGAGCAGATGGGACTTGGGCGTCAGCCTCCTGGCTCAGAAATAGATATACTACAACTTCACCACAACAGCCATTGGAAAACCACTCAACATACATATAATGCAATTATCTAACTGATTCTCAATTCTTGTTTTCCCTGTTAACTTTCATTTCCAGGTTATCAGTAGCCTAGTAACAGAATTAGATGCTAACATTAAATAGAATGAGCCAACAGACTACCCTATAAAATTGTAGCTCTGACATGAGGATTCATGTGTGTTAGAGACCTTAACAAAGCTAATCTTAAACTTTCAAGATTATTCATAATGGTGAATGGACATTTTGTTGGTTGAGCCACGTCAAAACCTAAGCTCAGAATTTTAATTGCCACACTATACAGAGAGTAATACAACTATTTTTCACATTTAACCATCTGTTCCCTCAATCATGCATTGGTCTGACTTTTTTTTTAATCACAGTCTTACCTCAAGTTTTCAACTGGCCAGTAATCAGTCAGTTCCATTGAAGTAGACAGTGTTGAATGGAGCCCACAATCATTTTCCATTTTAGTTGTGATATTTATTTATAAATCTTTGAATCATGACAGTATTATAGACATCTTAGTAATATCTTGATTTTTTTTCTAACAGAGCTTATCTTCAGAGATTCATTAGCTCAACAAAACTGAAGTTACAGAATGCCCCCATCCAATTCTTAAATTAGTTGTAACAATATGTCTGCTAACATTTTGCAAACATTCCATTCAAGTTTAATAAAATGCCTATCATTTGTACTCAATCCTAGAACTAAAAAGTTGTCAAAAAGGTTATTTATAATTCAATTTTCCAAATAGTCATTTACAAGGACATTTCCTTCAATTCTAAAAAGAGAGTAGACAATCTCTCACTTCCTAAGGTTACTTCAGTCCAGGAAGAAAAAACATCTGGAGACAACACTTTGCCTTCCAGCAACATCGAATCATAAACAGTCAGCTTCCCATCTCTCCAGACATTTCCAAAATATTCAAACACAGAGTGCTGGTGCCGCCTGCAATCCAGACAATGGTTAAACCTTAATGAACCCAGAAAGAATCTCCTAAATAATTGTAACCCCGCACTGCTGCAACCCAAATTCTAAATAGGATTTGCTTCAGGTGTGGTTTTCTGGCAATCCAAACCAGAGAGAAAATAACTTCCTTCAATTAATCCATAGCAGAATCCAACTTTAACTCCAAAACTACTGAAACATGACAGCACATGCTACTGATCTGAACAATATTTTCCTGGTATAAAAATAAATATTGAGAATAAGAAAAATAACGCTCACAGGAATAAATTAAATGCAGATATCCCGTGAGCTCTATTAAATGCTGTCCCTGATATACCAAATAAATTTAACATTTTTTGATACAGGACAGTATGGAAACTAAAGTGGAAGAGAATAAAGCTGCATACTTTTAGAGAGTTATTGAATATTCTGACCCAGTAATTATTAGTCAGGTAATAATTGATTTTGCACATACACCTACAGTTTATGAGAGCATCATAGAAACATAGGGATAGATGGAGGCCAGGTAAAAACAATGACTGCAGATGCTGGAAACCAGATTCTGAATTAGTGGTGCTGGAAGAGCACAGCAGTTAAAGCAGCATCTGAGGAGCAGTAAAATCGACGTTTCAGGCAAAAGCCCTTCATCAGGAACCATTCAATCCTTCGAGTTCATTCTACCATTCAGCCAGGTCTTAGCTAATATGTATCATAGCTGTAACCACATGATGTGGCTCTGTATCCATGTATACCATTTCCAGCAAAATAAAATTGTAGATTTCAGATCTTTAATTATTCATTCAGCTCATATCTATTGTTTTTTTGTGTGAGGGTTCTACACTTCTCGCACCCTTCATTTGAAGATTGGCCTTACTCAGATTTTAAGGTTGTGGCCCCTTGATTGAGACTGTCAATATGTTTCCCTTTACTATGAAAATTTCTTTCAAAAGCCTGAAGAAAAGGCCCAACGAATTACTCGTTAACCTGCCATATCACAGGAAACATAAGCTTAATTATGTATTTGTAGACAAACAGGAGGCTGGAAAAGCACAGCAAGCCTGGCAGTATCAGAAAGAGGAGAAGTCCGACGTTTCGGGTATAACCCTTTGTCAGAAAGGATTTGTGTCTAAATACATGCTTGTAGTTTCTTTTCATAATTTCCAATTCTGCTGCTCTGGTGAATCTGCCTGTAATCCTTCCAAAGGCAGTATACATTTTTCTATAGTGTCCTTGTGATACATATCTGAATAAAGTGAACACTTGTTGATTGTGGACACTTTTTGCATATACAATCAAATCACCATGAGGATATACTAGTCCAACACATTATAGCACAAGAAAAGATCATTCCAACTATGAACTAGTCCTTTGACAACAAACTGTGTTAATCTATTCCATCATGATAAGCACAAATTATAACAGCAAGAAGTTCCTCCTTAATGTAGTGTAGTGGTCACAGGGCACAACTGAAAACCACAGGGTGTGAGTTCATATCCCGTCATGACAAGTTATGAAACAGAATTCAATAAACCTGGTAATTTGTGGGCTAGCTGCAGAGGAAAAATGACTATTAAAGATGCCGTATTGTTTTAAAAAGCCAACAGGTTGACTAAGGGAACCTGCTACCGCTGCCCAGTCTGTTACACATATGAATCCAGTCCCACACATTGTGGTTGGCTCTTAATATTGTCATGGCAACTAGGGACAGGCAATAAATAAGGCCTTGATGATTTGTCCACATCCCTGGAACAAATTAAAGAAAGACAAGGCAAGAATTATTTTTATTATCCTCTGCTGTTGCTCTCTTGCAACGTAAAGGACATTGTTTTGGTTGTGTAGCTCTTTTCATAGCCACAGGATGTCGTAAAGCACTTTACCATACCAATTAAGCATTTTTTAAAAAACTATACTGTTATTGCAAAGTACAACACACAGCAGGCAATTTGTATTCACAAAGCTCCCACAAACAGCACCATGTTGCTAATTAGGTAATTTGTTTTAGTTGTTTTGGTTGAGGGATATATGTGTTGTGCCTGGAGGGGACATCAGCAAGAATCCTCTGTTCCTCCTCAGTGTACTGCCATGGGATATTTTCCATCTACCTGACAGAGCACACAGTGTGTCACTGCAATATTGCATCTCAAAGACCACTCCTCCATATATCAGTGGCACTGAATTCCCAGCCTGCCTTGTAAGGTTGCCAATCACTGAGCTACATCTGAAACCATGTTCTAAGTTAGCTCAAAGGTTTATTTTAAAAGATCAATTGGAGAAAAAGCAGGAGAACAGCACTAAGTAATGATGCTCATTTAATGAGCCAGTGTAGGCACCATGAGCCAAAAGACCTCCTTCTGTTCAATAATACTTCTGTGATTCTATGATTAAAAATAGAGATCAGAGTTTAGAGTTTATCTGAACTCACGGATCAAAGCAACTAGAAGTGGCAGGATGCTGAAAGAAAAAGGTCAAACTATTGAATGTTTGCGATTACAAATGCCAAAAACATGTAATGCTGGGTGTTTTAAGGGATACGAAGTGGGATGTTAGACCTTTCAATCCATTTTTTTTCTTTGTTTAATATTCTACAAATTTCTCTCAAGTCTTTTAGCCTCTAGTTAGAATGTACAGTGCCCATTCTTGGTTACTGTGACACGCTTCCTGTTAACAAATCCCTAGTTCTAATGTAATGGAAAAAAAGTGTTACATCATTCTTACTTAAATCAGTGACAGCAAGATGACAGGAGAATGACAAAGGGAGAGATTAGACAAGAATGATGAATACAAATAGCAAGGAAAAAGTCGTGAACTCTGCATGTTCTACATTACATGTGTTTGTTACTAGAATGCTGTTAATTCGGTACTTGAATTTCTGTGCACTGTCAGCCAAGTGTTTGGTATTATAGAGTCATACTGCATAGAATCATGACTCTTCCCTCCAACCAGTCCGTGCCAACCATAATCCCAATCTAAACTAGTCCCACCTCTCTGTGTTTGTCCATTTCCTACCAAACATTTCTTATTCATGAACTTATCCAAATATCTTTTAAAAGTTGTAACTGTTCTCGCATCCACCATTCCATCTGGAAGTTAACTCCACACACAAATCACTATCTGTGTAAAAACATTGCCCCTCATTCTCCTGCATTGCACTACAAAGTCTATCACTACAAAGATCAGATCTTTAAAAGAAATAGTCATTTGGAGGGCAATTAATCAATCTTTGGAAACTGACAGCTCAGTTCAGGTCACTTCTTAATTTCATTTTTGAATCATTCTCCTCTCATCTGAAAAATTTGCCCCCTAATTTCGAACTTCCCCACCCTAGGGAATTACACCTGCCGTTCAACTCATCTATGTCATTCATGACTCTACAAACCTCTATATAAGGTCACTCCTCAAGCTCCAGTGAAAGGAGTCCCAGCCTATCCAGTCTCTCCTAACTCAAACCTTCTATTCCCAGCAATATCCTGGTAAACATCTTATGAACCATCTCTATCTTAATAATATCCTTCCTATAACTGGGTGACCAGATCTGGACATAGTATTCCAGAAGAAACCTCACCAACTTTCTGTGCAAGCTCAATTAGAAATCATTCAGTTAACAGATATGTAACAAAGAAACAAAGTAAGAATGAATTCAGTTCAATTCTTTATTTATCGATCTTATAAATAATACAAAAAATACATATTAAATAAGCCTGTGTACAAAATGTTAATAAATTCATACCCTAAATATTTAATAATAATTAAATAAATAATGACAAGAAAACAATAACCTAGGCTGTTGGCTGATTATTTCTCAGAACAAATGATTTCTTTGATCATCACTTAAGTTGTGACAAAGGTCATTAACCTGAAATGTTAACTTTTTTGTCTCTCTCCACAGAGTATTTACAGCATTTGTTGCTTTTATCACTCGAGTATTCAGTTTTCTCACACATTTGTCTTGAAATCTGCAGCCATTTTTAATTGAAAACAGTGTATTTCAATAAATACCACAACTTAATAAATATCACTATTGAACAGTAAGGTGAGCCAGAAACTGGGGACCTTCCAATGATACTTGAGGAAGGACATGGTCTGAACAAAATAATAAAATGCAGGTGGAAATGTGAGACAAGTTAGAAACAGTCCAGTGCTTCTGTAAAGAGGTAGAAACGCCTGCATTTATAAGCTAGTAATGGCAGAAGTCATACTTCCAAATTGGTTGATAAAATAATTATTTGGAAGAAGATATAATTAATATATTCAACATCTTGAGTAGTGCTGAAAAAGCTGTTAAAGCTTTTCATCTTGCACTCAGTAGGACAAAGGTAAAAATATCAATTTGTACTGCATTTGGTATCAATATCTGAAATATTCTAATTATATTAACTTGCAGTCCTGTTTTTAGTCACCAAAAAACATCAATTTCAAAACAAAAGAAACATTCTCCTGTATCACACTACATGGTCCATCAATATGAAAATCAGATCTTTTAAAAGAAATAGTCATTTGGAGGGCAATTAATCAATCTTTGGAAACTGACAGCTCAGTTCAGGTCACTTCTTAATTTTGTTTGAATCTTTTTAAAATTGGTTTGGATGTTTTGTTTCTTTTTCCCTGAAAATATAATTTGAAATGTGTCAAATAACTTGTATTCAACACATTCGTGAGACAAAACTTCTTCTTCAAACCTGATTTAAGACACAACATATGTTGAACTTCAGCAAAGATGTTGGCCCAGATGAGTGTGTTGCTGTACTTGCAAGAAGGCAATTGCGTATTGTATCTGAACGTTACAGTTCCACAATTTATTTTCATAAGGAGTGCCTTATAAGTCTGGAGTGGAAATTGTAGAAGGTGCATTGTACTCAGGTGCAGAGTAAACCAAACATTGTACTGCTCGCAATCTATGGGTTGACAGCTGCTTTCCCATGTGCATTCCTCAATAAGTGACGAAAACTCTTTAACACTTGCTTCATATACCGTTTAAACTCTCGCAGTATTGTACATCCTTGTTTCTTTTGGTCAAATAGATTCTCAGGGATGTTAATGTGTTCTGGAGAACATTCTAACTCTTCTGGAACATGATAACCTCTGTTGTCCAGAATAAACTGGAGGTTTGACTGCAGTGATATTAGCTGTGTCCGAGTATTTTTAAGCTCATCGTGCATTTCTTTCTTCAGAGAGTTCATATACATCTGCTGGACCTCAACATTTTTCAAGTGCAAATCAAACTGTTTTACACCAGTGTGTATTTTCCTAAGTGTTTCATTTTTCTCCATATTGACCAGTTGTCCTTTGGGTAGGCACTTCACCTGAACTCTGCACAAAGGCATATCGGCATTATCATTAGAGAAAGGAAAGCCTTGAGCAGAAAGCTGAAAATAAAAGCTAATGTTAATAATGGGCATACATAACAACAACTTGCATATAAATATATAATATTTTATATATAATATATATAGAGAGAAAGATATATATATATATAGAGAGAGAGAGAGAGAGAGAGAGAACATCTTTATCATCAATAAACATTCCTAGTCACTCCAAAAGCTGTCATCAGAAAAACAAATAGATTCCAAAATTAGTCAGAAAGGTACAATATATGTGGAGCATTAAACTGGGAAAGCAAGGAGCTTAGGGATTCAATTCTAGAGGGTTAGGATAGTTTAAACTACAATCATGTTATTGCTGCACATTCAATCATGCTGTTGCACCCATCATAATTCAAAGGAACCCGTTAAGAAGTAATTTTAATTGCTACCTTACTAAATAAACAGGAAATGTTTTTGTTAGCAATGCGACTGTCACTAGTTAACTGGAAATTTAATACCTTTCTATATTATTTTTACAGATCCTAGATGAGAATGCATTTTCACTTCATACTCATTTTATAACTTGCATTGCTTCCTGTTTTTTTTCTTTCATCTTCACCACTAATTCTAGTCTTCATACATCTACCTACAGCGCACGCAGAGCGGTGGTAACTAGTTACTGTCTCTAGGTGGTGTGTGATAAGTGAATGCACCACTCTCAGTAATCTAGTCGGAGACATAGCATTTTGCAGTCAGACCAATGCCAATGAGTGAAATAGAAGGCATATCTAAGCTGTGCCTCTTCAATTATCGAAGTAAAGATGCCATGCCAGCCTGGATTAACTGATCTTTTGTAAAGACTTTGCACTTAGATATACCATCCACATAACAAATTTAAACCATACATCAATTACGAGGTATTATACTGTGCTTTCATTATTCATAAGATCAACACACATGAAGAATCACTTTTTTCCCCTTCAGGTTGTTCCTGATGCTACATATAATGCTGTGCTGCTGAATGAGAGCCGAGGGGTTAGTGATGGAATGGTTCTCAGTGTGGATGGTGGGAAATTGCTACCAATGATGCACACGCTAACTTCACCCCACCTCCTGTGTCCAGTATGTCCTGACGTGTTCTGCTCATGGTCAGAAGATAATATTTGGAGAAACACAGGTATGAACTCTACCTTTCCAATCCACAGTACATCTTCATTGACAGAGTAATATGCTTACAGTCATGTGGTACACACACTTATTAGTGTAACAGTTATCTATCAGTTACATAAACATCCTTAGCACCAACTGTTCTCAGATTAATGCAACCTCAGTATTGAATCATCAGAAATAGGAACAGGAGTAGGCCATTCGGCCCCTCAGCCTGCTCTGCCATTCAGTACTATCATGGCTGATCCAATTGTGTCTTTTCCTGTCTGTCCATACAGCAAAAAGCTTCCTCCATTCCCTCCCAACACTATTTGATTTGTTTTCTAACAAAGCAAGATTGTCAGTTTATGGTGAGAAACTATTTGAGGTTTGGAATTGCATCAACAGGACTGGTGGCAACTGTTCAGTTTCCTTTCAGTTGCACATCAAAAGGAGCACCATGAAAAGGAATGACATGTCGCCTGCCATCATACAATCAATGCCAAATCAACATGTGAATCCAACAATAATGGAGGCACATGGAATAGGAGACTCTGCAATTTCACAGATGATCATCTGGTCCACACTTAAACATCGAGGTTGTGTCAGTCCTGACTGCGAAAATCACCAAACTCCAGTCATTATCAAGTCTGGATGAGAGCAGCAGCAGGAAATGATAGCATTTGACATGCACCCACTACAACTGAGAATGGCAACAGATCAATCAGGGGCAGTTTCATTCCCAATGCAAAAGGTAATGTTATAACCGATTGTACTATTACATCCCTACATTTGAAATACGATTTAAAGTGACAGTCTGTGGGAAAACACAGATATGGAATTGAATGAATTATGCACAAATGTTTTAAGGGCTAAACTAAAAAGAAAATGTAATTTCAAACAAAACATTCAAGATTTAGAAGAAGTTTAGGTAAACTTTCTTACATATAAACGTAGTAAAGCAGGGGCAGAGCGATTTAATTCAACAGCTAGTTGGTAGCTCATATTCATTGTTTTATTTAATATAGGAGCAGCACTGGTGTTGTGACAAGATAAACCCAACAGCAGAAGTATGTGTAGGATCCCTGAAAAAAACAAACAAATAGGTTAAAGACAATCCTGACCTCAGTGACATCTCATGCACTTGTTTCCTGAAGTGTACAATAAGAAATTTTCAGTTATTTTAAACACACATTTAAAACAAATAATAATTTCTAAAAGTTTTTAAGTGCTCAATGCAGCATAAAACATAGCCCGCTCAAAACCACTGGAAGCTAGAATACCAGCTATGCAAATTACCTGATTCAAGTTCCATTCTATTACAATACAGACATCTGACTGCAGAAGGCAAGTGGCAGAGCTCTTTAAGAAAGTATTCTGTTCAGTTATTGGACAACTCTTCCAGATTTAGACTTGCACCGCCTTTTGTAGGTTGCGGAAGTACTCAAAACCACTAAAACGTCATCAACAGGAACTGCATATTTGGTTCAAATTTTTTAAGTGGTTTTTCTGCAGATCATTGATGAAATTGCTGTCTCGTAACTGTGACACGTATGGGCTAGCTACTACTTTGTGTTGATGCATTATAAAGGCTGGTAACATTAACTCAGCAGTCAGATTCATGTAGTATAGGATAGAACTGTGAGATCACCTTGTGGAGATCATGTCATGCTGCTTCTCCAGTACAAGGAACCAGATTTACTCTGCATTATCGTCTCTTTCAGAAACATCTCAAAGCACCACAGATACATTGAAACCACTTTGAAGTGGAGTGACTGACTTTAATTAGGCAAATGCAACAATAATGTTACACACAAAAGATCCCATGAGCACCAGTAATATGAATGAGTAGTATGGCACTTTTTGTGTAGTTATTGGTGGGGGACAGATTATCAATCAGGATACCAGGACAACTCCCTACTGGTCTTTGAAAAATGATGGAGCGACCCAGAAATTCTGTGCTTTCCTGGTCACTTGTCAGAATTTCTTCAGGAAATTTGGAATTATCCAGCAATTTAATCCAACAAGACTTTTTTTGGTAGACCGACAGGTTTTAATTCTTCATTGAACCCAAATCTTTGATTTTGCTCAGAAAAACAAATCAATGGTTTGCCAGGACTGCTCTGGACCATTAAGAATCATTGTCTGTGAAATGGTTCTCAATTCTATTTAGAAATTAAATTAAAATTCCCAATTAAGTATAACAAAAGCATTAAAAGAGATCTGATGTGCTCCGTGGTTGACAAAATCTTCCTTATTGTTAGCTCAGTATATGCCTTGTTCAGCTGTCACATTCTCATCACCAATCAATAGGTTCAAATCCTAATCTAATACTCAAGCAAATAATCTAGACTGACACTTTAGCCATTACTGAGGGAGTGCTCTCATTTTTACAAAGAATTACAGCATGGATACAGGAACTAGGTCATTTGTCCTGACTAGCCCTCAATTGAGATAATTATGCTCAAGCTTTCTCCAATTCCTCCTCATCTAACTCTATCATCATAGCCCTTGCTCCTTCTCCTTCATAAGCTTATCTATCTTCCCCTTAAAAGCATTCATAATATTTGTCTCAACCACTCCCTGTGGTCATGAGTTCAAGATTCTCCCAATTTCTGGGTAAAGAGGTTTCTACTGAATTCTGTATTTGATATTTTAAAGATGATCTAATAATGAAGGCTATTAAGTTAGTCCTTCACCATATGTGGAATTATTTGGTTTAAAGTCATCTATTATGTTACTCCTCAACTTTCCCTTTTCAAAAAGAGTCCCAACCTGTTCATTCCTTCCTAATAGGTATAATTTTGGTTTGGTTTTTGATATGGTCTCTTCAGCACACTCTCCATTGTCTTTCCATTCTAATAAAATAACAACGAGAACTGTCTTAGTGTGGTCTGCGCAAGGCTTCATGCAGTTTTAGGAGAAAGTGAGGACTGCAGATGCTGGAGAGTGAGAACCAAAAAATGTGGAGCTGGAAAAGCACAGTAGGTCATGCAGCATCCGAGGAGCATCCTGATAAAGGGCTTATGTGCAAAACATTGACTCTCCTGCTCCTCAGATGCTACCCCTGACCTGCTGTGCTTTTCTAGTACCACACGTTTTGACTCCTAATGAAGTTTTAACATAACATTCTCACTTTTCCAGGTAAAAACAATAACTGCAGATGCTGGAAACCAGATTCTGGATTAGTGGTGCTGGAAGAGCACAACAGTTCAGGCAGCATCCGAGGATCAGTAAAATCGACGTTTTTGCCCAAAACGTCGATTTTACTGCTCCTCGGATGCTGCCTGAACTGCTGTGCTCTTCCAGCACCATTAATCCATTCTCACTTTTCCACCCTATCTCTCTATGAATAAACCCTAGTGCCTGGTTTCAATTTTGTATGTCATTATTAACCTGTGTCACTACTTTCTAGACATTTGTGTCCTTTACAACATTTAGTTTCTCAGTTTCCAGGTTACATATTTCCTATCAAAATGCAACATTTGCAATTGGATTTTAATTTGCAATTGTCTGCCTTTTCAATTAGATCTAAAAGATCCAGTGGCAGTTTTCAAAAAAGGAGGTGAATTCTCCTAGTGTCCTACCCAATGTTTATCCCTAAACAACATAACTTTTAAAAACTTATGATTTGGAGATGCCGGTGTTGGACTGGGGTGTACAAAGTTAAAAATCACACAACACCAGGTTGTAGTCCAACAGATTTAATTGGAAGCACACTAGCTTTCGGAGCGATGCTCCTTCATCAGGTGACAGTCACCTGATGAAGGAGCATTGCTCCAAAAGCTAGTGTGCTTCCAATTAAACCTGTTGGACTATAACCTGGTGTTGTGTGATTTTTAACTTTAAAAACTTACTTGGTCATTCTTATTTATGGGACCTTGCTTTTCCCTCCCAAAGGGGGTACCATTTCAGAAATATTTCATTGGCTCTGAAGGGTTTTGGGAATGTTCTGAGGTCACAAAAGGTGTTCTATAAATACCTGTTGCTGCCCTCATTCCAAGCAAGCTCTTTCTTTTCTCAGTAGCCATTGTGATCATCAGCTTCAATATCCATATATTATCTTTTGTGGTCCTTATATCACATGTTCTAGGGAATTAATACAAATATTTTTCACCATGCACAACCTTTATCATCTCACCTATTATTGTCTGTCTTATTCTAACACCCCTTCTCATGGCATGCGTAGGCGTAGGGTCAACAATCTAGGCAGCTTATTTCTGTCAGTCTTGCAGTATTGTAGCCCCCTAAATCTCAGGGACTGTGATTCTGGGATGAATGAAGGGGAAAGGGGTTTCTTTGTTGATCTTCCAAAGTTGACTTGGTCTTCAGTGGTGGAGCAGCACAAACCAACATTGGGAAGAGGAGTCTGATTAGCATCTGTCAGTACAAGTACAGTCCTCAGAAACTGGATGATCACTAAAACCATCAGAGAAAATCAACCAAATATCCTCTGGTCTCATTGTGCCTATCAACCCAATTGCCAAGACCTCTGAGGCCTGCAGTATGTAATTCAATGTTTCACATTGAATTGAGCTGCTGAGATCTTGCATAAAGCAAGGCAAGATTTTCAGATATTCGGGCAACTGTCTTCCAAAAAAGGCAGCTGAAATCCTCTCCAACGCAACATGTATCTCTGGCCGCTAACATCTCTCCCATCTGCTATAAACCTTTGCATAGACCATACAGCACCTCCACAAGCTCCATTAATGATTGTCTTGACTTGGAGAGGCTGGTGAGATCATCATTCGCATGCTCTGCAGCCTCATTTACATCTCCTAAACTTCCTTTCATATAAATCAGGTTCCTTTTCTACATTTATATATTCCAGTTTCATTCTGTTCTTGTGGCTCACTGGCAATTAGTTTCCATCTGAACCTGTCCAAACTCCCTTCAGTAAATGTCTCAAGCTTGTTGAGTGTGAGCAAGGATGAATGACAGGGTGGCTGATTTAGCCTTGTTTCAAATGTACAGGACACAGCTAGCTCTTGGTCTTCATCTGCTTCACATTTGTTTCTTGCAGAAAATTAAGCACTTACATTGACTTGGTTTTTCATGAGCTGCATATTATGAGAAAAACTATTTTGTGGCCCTGATCTGAGGAAACTGGTAGCTAATAAAGAGATTGAAAAACACAGTGACATTGGCTTTGTTGGACATGAATTTGTGGGCCCTTGGATGCTTTAGGGAAATTAGTTGAATATTCTAGGTCCAACAATTTTCAGCTGCTTCATCCATGATCTGCATTACAAGATCAGAGGTTCACTGAGGATTCATTATCAAGTCAGTAGTTTCATGTACAATATCTTATATAATGAAGTATCCTTGCCTGCATGCAGCAAGGCATCGATAACGTCCAGAATTAAGCATTTAGCACTTACACCACACAAGTGGCAGTTATTTCCAACAAGAGAGAGCAAGTCTAACCATCACCCTTAACTTTCAATGGCTTCACTCACTTCAGTCTAGAGATGTAAACACAGAAGTCTAGGCTTACCCTATGGTGCAATACTGAGAGACTGCTGCAGTGTCAGAGGTATTGTCTTTCTGACAAGACTCTGAACAAAGGCCTCAGCTCCTCTCAGATGACTATAAAAGATTTCATGGCACTCTTTCAAAAAGACCACTGTGGTTATCCCTGATCTGGCCAATATTTCATCCTAATCAATATCACTAAAAACAGTCTATCTGGTGTTTCAGAACACTGTTGTTTGAATTTGTTGTACACAAATAGGCTGCCCATATTTACTACATAAGAACAGACTTTTAAAGTACTTTGTTGAATGTGAAGTGCTTTGAGACATCCTGAAGTCTTGAAAAGCACTGCATAAATGCAAGTCATCCATGTCTTTCTTTTATTGCTCTTTGCCATTTGGCACAGAGTATAGAAAAAGGTGACAGAAGAACATGTCAAGGACCAACTTCCAAACAGAGAAATGAAGTGAACTGGTTGGAGATTGATGTTAACCTATCTACTCAATGCATTTATTCCAATCAATATTTAAAACATTTAAATCAAAATTGTTTGAACACTCCATGCAACATGTTATGGACACGGTCATGTATGTGCTTCAGGATTCTTCATCATTTAATTGTTCTAAAAAAACAATGACATTGGCACTTTAATGAACTTCCTGTGGCCACTGCAATTTCTTAGAAAGCTTTGCCAGCAGTGGGAAACTCCCTCAGCTGCAGGCCAGACTAATGTTTTCAAGGTCATGTGGCTGGTGGTTTCTAACTCAACAGTAAGAATAAGGAAAATAAGTGCAATTATTTCATAGGATCCTTGACAATGGGCTCATTACAGGCCATTGGACCTCTAATAATGCTTCAATCCTTTGATTGTCATGAGTGGACAGGTTGAGTCAATTCAGACAGAGGAGTTTCAACTCCATGTTGAGTAGGTCTGAATCAGTTTGATCCACTGAAACCAAACAGTCCAGAGTGGATTGGTTTCCTCATCGCTCAGAGCTGTTACTTACGTGATAGTATGGAGACAACGGGCTTTGTATCACACAGTGGGTGAAGCCCTGATTATGTTGCAGCTGTGTGAGTATTATAGAATGGGATAAAAATTGTCTGAAGGTTTTAAAAGCATATTTGCAACACAGGATCGAAAGGGAGATTTAGAATTATATGTCAGTGATTCATAAGTTGGCCAAAGCAGTATTAGTAAATAGCAATATATCTTCATAATCTCAATCATCATGTGAGATCAGACATGAATATAGCAAAGCTCAACCTGTTCAAGATATAAGTGTTAGCTTACAGTCATGTGATTGTGAGCAGCTATCCCAGTGTAAGACACATTCTCCTGATCTGTATCCTGCTCTTCAGACATGACCATGGCAATAATGTACGAGGGCATCAGCTATACTTTGAATCAGGACCAGTGAGCATTTAAACCTGAATGTCTATGTGACAATTGCATGGTTAAAGCCACTACGCTATTTGACAAGAATTGCTTCTAATGACTTCACAAACCATCAAGGATATAAAGCAAGTGGAAAGCAAAATAAAAATTGTTTGGATATTCCATGGCTTAAGTAGCAAATGTCTGTTTGCATCCAAAACCTAACCATGCTGCAGGCGCTGGTTAACTACTTGTCATCTGAAAATACAGAGTCTGTTATACATGTAGAGACACGTAGCAATATGCCAGGCAGTCTGTGGCTGCACAATGATGCTGTGAGCATTGGAGGAAATGAAAGTCCCAGTGTATGAGTTAACTATACCTTACCACTGAGACCAGCAAAAAAATTCTTTCATAAGCTATTAATGTTTTGGCTACAAACCTATTTCACCATGCTTCAAATCTGCCAACATTTTGGTTTCTGATGATAATTTTAGCAACTGGTGTCAAATTGAGAATACCTTTGTACTGTTGTAGAGGACACAAGGAATTAGACTTAAACTGTTCAGATTTAATTTACATAGTAACATTGAAGCAATAGAAGGAGAAGATTTTCACTCCAACATTCTTTGATCAAGGTGAAAGATCGGTATTCAAATCACACATGATTCTTCAAGCATCTACTTTCACCCGAGTTAAATGTTTCTACACAACAAGTGACTGTCAAATTCTTGGTTTTTGCCTCTGGGGTGTTTGGATCTCTTGTTAATGGTTGAAAACAATATCTCAGTTGATACTTTCCTGGTGCCAAAAGAGAATGTTGGCAGAAACAAGGTGCTACATTGTGCTACATTGTGATTTATCCCATGTCTATGAACAGGGGTGATGACATACCATTATGCAGTACTACCTTTACATGCAGCAGTGACAATTCCAACCTCAGAAATTCAAGTATGTTTAGGTTGAGTAAGACCAAATACACTTAAATAAAGTCTTCAAAATGCATTGTGCCCCTTAACTGAGATTTCAGTGGAAAAATTAATAATTTAATAACATCAGAAAACATGTTATTCTGTTGCCCATCAATAAGTAATCCTCTCTGAATCCTCTCCCATCTGTACTGTCTGTGGGTGGCACAGTGGCTCAGTGGTTAGCACTGCTGCCTCACAGCACCACAGACCTGGGTTCAATTCCTGCCTCAGACAACTGTCTGTGTGGAATTTGCACACTCTCCCCATGTCTGCGTGGGTTTCCTCCCACAGTCCAAAAATGTGCAGGTTAGGTAAATTGGCCATGCTAAATTGCCCGTAGTGTTAGGTGAAGGGGTAAATGTAGGGGAATGGGTATGAGTGGGTTGCTCTTCAGAGGGTCAGTGCGGACTTGTTGGGCTGAAGGGCCTGTTTCCACACTGTAAGTAATCTAATCTAATGACTAATAATGATTATCCTCTTGTACGACATTTCACCTTGTTACAACAAAGATGGGAAAAGTACATAGTCTTTCTCTAGTGCTACTACCCCACGGATCACAACTTGAATATAATTGTTTAATTCGGTTTCCCATATGGCAAATCATACACATTCACTATATCTAATATACAATAAAAAGATTCATCAATCAGATATCTACAATAAACACAAATTTATTGATTTATCATAAAATTAAGCTTATTCAACAATTTGCAGAAAGTATTAACAAGCACAGTTCATTATATAAAAATATTAGTGTTTACCTTTCTAACTAGTCCAAAACACTCACTCACATGCCAAACAAAGATAGGAAAATACAGATTTATTTCTACAGAGCTTCAGCATTGACAAGTAAAACATTTGGCCAATTATGGTTAGTACTTGAAGAGAAAAGATGAAGCTCTGGAATGGTCATTTGGCTGTGAATCTGACATTGTGGCGTATACATGCAAGTCCCTAGACAAGTACTGTTGTGTCTTGGCAGATACAGCTTGCTCAAAAAATGCAGTGTAAGAAATCTTCCACATACTTTCAAGAATGCAATCAATTTTCCACTCAAATCACAACAGTGTTTCAGAAACAGAATAAAGATAAGTTGAGCAGCCTTTTGCTCAGCATGCTTTATCCCAACTGAAAACCAAACAAACAATCTCTACCTGCAAGCACAACACTGTTCAAATAGGGAAAACCATTTCATTTCTAGCAATGCATTGTTAGGCAATGTTCCAATGACCAAAGTGGCCCTCCAGAGAGCACTTTATATTTTAAAAAAAATCGAGATAACCACAGAACTCGAAATAAATCATATTTCCCTTTGTCCTTCAAGACCCAAGAAAGAAAATTAAATGGGATACCTTCCTTATGGCTTACTTCCCTTTCTTCACACTTGTTACCAATCAAAGTCTTTACATTAACAATAATTTGCTTTTATATAACAACATTAATCCCGCACAAGTTACCACGCTGTTTCACAAAGGCAATTGTTCATCAAAATTTGACACCAACACATTTTCGGAGATATTAGGATGGGTGACCAAATGGTGATTTAAATATGTAATTTTTAAGAAGCATCTTAAAGAAAAGGGGGACATGGAGATGTAGAGAGGTTCAGGTTAGAAATTCCAGAGTTTTGCAGTTAGACAGCTGAAGACCCAACTGCAAATGGTGGAACAATGAAAGTGCAAAAGGAGTGCAGAAATTTCAGATTCCATGCTGATAATACCATTTCTGATTACAGCTATATACAGTTTAAATAACCCCAGGGATGGCAATAAGCAACAACTTGCTAAAATCAGATTCGGTATTCAATATCAGACAGTCCAAATATCAAGTATTTACACCTTGTCAGTTGCTGTCTAAATTAAGTCTGCTCCTTGACAGGGGATTCAGGCCCAGATTCTCTAAAGTCAGGTAACCAGTTGTTTCCGCAGCATAAATGAGAAATGTGCATCAGGACCCCACAGAATTCCCAATATAGCAGCAACTGAGAGAATTATATGGAAAATGGAAGATTCCAATAGTCAATTTGCAGGTGAAAGCATCCACTTGAATCAAAGAATTTGCAGGGTGCAGTTAATAATTACTCAGAAAAGGTCAGGCCTACTACCAAACTACCACACATTCCTCAAACTACACCTCCCCAAACCGCCTGCACTCCTCAGATCCTGACACAATATGCCCCTTTGCCCCCACTGGGACCTAACTCCCCCTGTCCTCCAGGGTCTGCCTCACTCACCAAGGAACCAACACTCCCCCTCTCCACCTGGGACCCAAGAACACCATCCAGCTTTCTGAGTCTGACTCCCTTCCTCTTCACCCAGGGCCCGACATCACCCTTTACACCATGGACCTGAAACCCCTCCTAATTCCGGGCAACCAACAGTCCATCTCCTTCTAAGATCCTTCACACCTCTCTCCCTCTGGGAGCTGACACTCCCCTCCCTCCTGGAAGCCAATTCCCCCCTTCCCACCCTGACACACTAGCTCGATGGCCTTGCCCTTGGTACTCCACCACCCAAACCCTCTTTTGATACTCCATCCCACCAGGACCAGGACACCGCTTCCCTTTTGCCAGACAGGACACATCAGACCACATCTCGACCCCACACCCCTACAAATCCCCAACCCCACTGCCCAACCTAGCTTAAATATTCAATCATATACCTGGCACCTTTGCTCCATGGCATCCTACCTAACTGCCATCCTTACCACCTTCACACTTACTTTACATTGACTTACTCTTTCATAGGAACTGTCAGAGTGGCTCTCTATACTGCTTGACATTTAATTTGGGAAATATGGCGATTATGGCATTGAAAAGAGACTTTGTCAAACGGATCCAGTTGGATTGAAGTCATACTTCACATTGCTTCAGCATCCATGATAGGAATCTCGGGTCTGAAATACAAAATGAAAAGGCAGAAGGGGAGGGACATCTGACTATGATTGCCAATCGTTGGAAAAGCCAGCCGAGAGACTTTAGAGATTTTGTTGTGAGCACAGAGATTGGAATGAAAGAATGGATTACTCTTGGATCATGCACTCAATGTGGACTGTGTCCAGTTCACAATCCCAATGCTAGGACCTTGATGATCTTCCAACTGAACAGAGGTCCAGGAGCACACAACCTGATCCCTCAGGTGTGTTCTTTTGAATGGTTTAATAATCAGGAACCCGGTTGTCACTCTAACAATATGAGACTGAATAATATGTGTCAAATCCATACATTACCTTAAGGTATGTGGCCCCAAACCTGTATTTTCACAGCTCTGAATTACTGGTAGAATGAGTAAGCAGGTCTTCCTGTTTATTCAGAATGTTGTTTCCAGAAGACCTGATAATGAGAACTGTAAGTTACTGCCAAGCCAAATCCTGCCATCTCTGGTACGAGAAATGTTAGCTCATATTACAACATTACCATTGGCACTGGAGAATACAAAGTCACATTAAAACATAATATTCCAGACAGCAAAAGTGTAGAACACTGTCTGACATATCTACAAAGAAGTGACTTTTGGTTTAGTCGTGAGCTTACCATATCATGAAGGAGAACTAGGCTGTCTAGACATCAGGCTATACTTTGGTGGTATTTATATCAATGTTTAAATTCCAAACTAAGGAGTAAAAACATCAATTAGACCAACTGCTGGGAAAGAGATGACACAGAACCATTTCACTTCAGCTATGTTGTAAATAGTTCTGTAATATATTAAACCAAAGAAACCAATTACACTTTGACTAGTTCTTACTCCTCATAGAGGAATGGATAAAGAGTTTGCAATGGGCTTCAGTAAATATGAATGCAATTTTATCACAATGTAAGCTCATAGTGGGGAGTGCAGTGCTGCATGTTATACTCTGCATGACATTGGGCTGCATTTTGCGATGGAGAACAAGCAAGCAGAACCAACCATTCCTTACACTATGAACACTCAAACTCAATCTTTGTGGATTTGTACAGCAAGTTCTTATTGGCCACTCATTGAAATGCACAATCATCCTCCAAGGAGGATGTGAGACCAGTCTGAATAATACAACTGGCAATCATGTGGCTCCTCCCAAACAGATCAAAGAATGATCTAATCAGGCTGAACCAGGAAGCGTCAGTCTGAAAGTTTACTTCAATATCAAATGCAGGGACAGAAAGTGAGATAAAGGTAGTAAAGGGAAAGACAGAACTAAGAGACAATTAAAGGTGACTGAAAGAAAATGTTAAAAAAAGTGTTTTATCTTTAACAGCATTAAAATTTGAAAGAATGCAACTGCTCATTTGCAGTAGCTAATTTACAGTGCAAGAGATGTAATTTGTACGGTATTTAAGATTCTGTTAAAAATCAAACTACACTCAAATGGAGAATCATTAACTTTCTGTATGCTTTACATTAGCTAAGTACAGCAATTCCAAATCTTTCCAGATAATTCTCCCCACGAGATACCATTCTAACACAGTTCTTGAAAGTGCATACCAACACAGCAACATCTTCATTCATGCTTTTCACTATGTATGTGAGTATGTTAGAAGTTTTTTATAGTTTAATAATGGAGTGCCGATAGCCTAATCAAAATCCAGTTATTTCTGTGCTATTTTCAGTACTTCCATATTGCACACAAGGACAAGCAATAGCAAATATCTGTGAGGAAAATGTATTCAGTTGAAACAACACAGTTTAAGATGCTTTGAATATAAATGTACTAATATCCATATCCATGATGTATGAATGAATATGCCAGAAACTGATACAGGAATTGGAGAGTCAGCCTGGACTAAGTGCTTAGTTCTGTGAAGTAAGGCGTGAAGCCATGGCTTGTTACTCAGAGGCAACATGATGACATTTGAGCAAAGGCTGACACATAAGATTGTGACACATGGCTACATATCATGGCCAACTATTTCTGCACAGTTTAGCCTAATGTCCAACTTTGAGAAAGTTCCAGTTCCCTTATTTTACAGACAAAATACCCTCTTGTCATCAGCTATGTGACCTAGGAAAACAAAACTGATGACAAAAATAGAAACACTGACACTGCCCTATAAGGTAAGCACTAGCACTCCACTCAGACAGTCACATTGCAGACAAGTGGCTATATTTGCTGACAAAAGGTAATGTGTGCTATGCTGTTGGAACTGTATATATGCTTGCGTGGTACCTAACAGGCACTGTAGTGCAATTCTACTCAATTGTAGAATTATAGAGCCACTATATTTATACTAGTTATTTGAAAATTATCCATTGAGTTTAACAATGCCTCCCCTTTCCACATAACCCAGCAATGTCATACCTTTCACTTAATTATCTATTTTCCTTTCTGGACAGTCTATCTAACATATTGATGTACTCTGTAACTGAAGTATTGCTGTGATAACCAAAGTAAATTGAAAACACTCTTATCTCCATTCTTCTGCTCTTTCATACCATTCCAGTTGACGCTGTCATTCATTTTTCCTGTTCTTCCATTTTTATTGACTCAGTTCTTCCCCAGTTCAACCCTGACTGTGACCTGAAACTGCCTCTTACAGGAGTCAAAACTGCATTATGCTTTGAGCAGGAAATTATGCTCTTACAAACCTCCTTTATGGTACACAAACTAAACATTGCTTTATAAAAGCAGAATATTGCAGACATAGAAATTTTAAATAAAGACAAGGTAACACTGGAAACATTTAACAATCAGGCAGTGGCTTCACTGTTGCTAAAACTGATCTGCACTGGTAAAGTTAAGGTCCACGAGTAATCTGCGATTTGCTAAAAGGGAGGTCCTTTGGCTCATTGTCAAATGACATTGTCAGATTCTTTTCAGTGGTGATTTGCTTTGCTTTCCACTTACTACAGGGCAAGACAAGGAGGTAGCTCCCATGTCTGCCTTGAACCAGAACAGGAACCAAATTTGAAATTTTGTGAACCACAAACTGTCCACTTTAGCTAATCAGCTTCTACAGTTAAGGTATGGGAGCATAATTACACATATCAAAAGGAGTGTACAATACCTGGGACTGCAACCCTCAACTCCAGATATTTTCTCAGCAAGGAATGTTATGATGCATCTCTGGAGCCGATGGAACATAAACCTGGGTCTCCTGCTTCAAAGGAAGGGACATTACCATTGTTCCACAGGAGTTACAAACTTTAAAGAAAACTGTTTTTTTGCAGCTGCTTCCATATGTTCTGGGGCACTGAATCTTATTGACCCTGTCTTCTGCATCAACAACACCTGGTATTTAGTGATCATTTCACATCGCAGATAATGAGTCTTATATTTAGTTTAATACAATTTCAAATACTTCAGTAGCTGACTTTTCCTGATGAAGGGCTTTTGCCCGAAATGTCGATTTTCCTGCTCCTCGGATGCTGCCTGACCTGCTGTGCTTTTCCAGCACCACTCTAATCTAGACTCTGGTTTCCAGCATCTGCAGTCCTTGTTTTTACCTAGTTGTTTGTAACCACTGACCATTGGCACATGTGTATACTTTGATGGGCCATTAACTATCTTTCTCATCCATACTACACCTTCTTTCATGGATTGTCTTTGACTGAACTAATATTTATGTAGCTACCTTTCCACTGTTAACCTTCCATTGCATTTCTGTTTTGAACCTGTAACCAACCTTCCTCCCTTAATGCTGTCCCACTCTGCTCCATTCTGACAAAACTGTTGTGAATTTTCTTTCTTGGTTAGGACTGGGAAAACCTGGTATAAAATTGAAAATGGACCTTGGATTTGGGATGAGGGTTAAGATAAGAATTGACTCTGTGCTCACCTCAGGGTTTATCATACAACTAAGATTAGATAATTTTCAGAATCACCAAATCATTACAGTACAGAAGATTGACCATTCAACCGACCATGTCTCCAAATGAGCAATTCAGATAGTGTTATTCTCCTGCTTTCTCCATTTGCACATTGTTCCTTTCCGATTGACAATTTAATTCTTCTTTGAATGTCTCAACTGAATCTGCCTTCATCACACTCTTAGGAAGTGCTTTCCTGATCTTAACCAATCACTGTGGTTCTTATGACAAATTTAAGTATCCATGTCAATAATCTGGCCAATACATGAACCTATTAGACCCAGAGGAAAAAAATATATTTTGACATATTTCATTGAAATACTGTTGACCAAACCATTATTGCCACCTGAGGTCAAATGTCACTGGGATAAGAGTTAAAGTTACAATTGGACCGTGGGATCAAAAAGCAGAAAAATTGTGAATATAGTTTGTAACAAAATACAACATCTTATTGAATGAGTGGACAGGGTACCTCATAATGCGACATCTCAAGGCAGCTTTCAGTGTCCATCACATTGTGTGGCACAATTCATAGGAAGTTTCTTAATAGTGTTTGGAGTAAACACTTCCACATTTGGAAGGTGTGTTCTTTCCTAATAGTACAGTTTGAACTTGTGAGGGTACAGAACTATAGTAATACTTTGACATGGGTCACACAATGAGTAACCAAGGAACAAAGCAAAGGCCATGCGTTCCAAAATTTATAAAAATATAATCTAAAGAAAACCAAGTAATGAGCCGAAAGTGCCATTAAAAAAAAATAAATCAGTGAATGAGGTTATTGTGACAAACAAGAATCAGAAATCTGGAGAACACTTAACAGTAAACAAAAAACATTGATAGACCATGAAAAGGACTTCAAAGAGCATGGTTTGAGTGTTTCTGGTAACTCAGAAATGGAATCGTAGGAAAAGATAACTTTAGGACAGCAAATGGGCAGGAATCGAGTGGGTGAAAAAATATGGAAAATATGTCATTGCCAGCAGCAGTTTGAGACCATTATGCATGATACAAACCAACAAACTGTAATCTAGTGTATAATCTGTGGGATACCAGAACATTCATGTCTATAATTCTTCAGCAGATCATAAACTCCCACTCAATATGATGTGGAGTGATATCATCCTAAGCACATCAAATAGAGATAAAAGGAATGACTTTCTTCTTCTCTGCACTGAGGGAAAACAGTTCCCAGACTCAAAGCAATGAAAAAGAGGCAGGGATGCTGTTTATGTTTACATTTATCTCCAGTAAATTTCTGGGAATCTCTAGCAGGATGTAATGCATCAATTATAAACAATTGCACACCAAAAAAAACAACCAAGAAAATCAGGTGGGAAGCAGTAAGATTCCCCTCAACCACTCCATCCTCCAATGTAGAATCATAGAGATGTACAGTATGGAAACAGACCCTCTGTCCAACCCGTCCATGCCGACTAATATACAATCCCAATAAAAACCAATGGGGTGAGAAAAGGTCCTTTCTTTGCATGCACTAAGCACGAACATCATATAGAACATAGAACATAGAACAATACAGCGCAGTACAGGCCCTTCGGCCCTCGATGTTGCGCCGATCAAAGCCCACCTAACCTACACTAACCCACTATCCTCCATATACCTATCCAATGCCCGCTTAAATACCCATAAAGAGGGAGAGTCCACTACTGCTACTGGCAGGGCATTCCATGATCTTACGACTCGCTGAGTGAAGAACCTACCCCTAACATCAGTCCTATATCTACCCCCCCTTAATTTAAAGCTATGCCCCCTTGTAATAGCTGACTCCATACGCGGAAAAAGGTTCTCACTGTCAACCCTATCTAACCCCCTAATCATCTTGTACACCTCTATCAAATCACCCCTAAACCTTCTTTTCTCCAAAGAAAACAACCCCAAGTGCCTCAGCCTTTCCTCATAGGATCTTCCTACCATACCAGGCAACATCCTGGTAAACTTCCTCTGCACCCGTTCCAGTGCCTCCACATCCTTCCTATAGTATGGCGACCAAAACTGCACACAATATTCCAGAAGCGGCCGCACCAGAGTCTTATACAACTGCAGCATGACCTCAGGACTCCGGAACTCAATTCCTCTACCAATAAAAGCCAGTACGCCATATGCCTTCTTCACTGCACTATTTACCTGGGTGGCAACTTTCAGAGATCTGTGTACATGGACACCAAGATCCCTCTGCTCTTCCACACTACCAAGTAGTCTACCATTAGCCCAGTAATCCATCTTTTTATTACTCTTACCAAAGTGAATCACTTCACACTTAGCTACATTGAACTCCATTTGCCACCTTTCTGCCCAGCTCTGCAGCTTCTCTATATCCCGCTGTAACCTGCCATATCCTTCCTCACTGTCTACAACTCCTCCGACTTTCGTATCATCCGCAAACTTGCTCACCCAACCTTCTAACCCTTCCTCCAGGTCATTTATAAAAATGACAAACAGCAATGGTCCCAAAACAGATCCTTGCGGAACACCACTAGTGACGGCACTCCAAGATGAATCTTTGCCATCAACTACTACCCTCTGTCTTCTTCCAGAGAGCCAATTCCTAATCCAAACCTCCAACTCACCCTCAATGCCATATCTCTGTATTTTCTGCAGTAGCCTACCATGGGGGACCTTATCAAACGCCTTACTAAAATCCATATATACTACATCTACCGCTTTCCCCTCATCTACCTCCTTCGTCACCTTCTCAAAGAATTCAATAAGGTTTGTGAGGCACGACCTGCCCTTCACAAAACCATGCTGACTATCCTTGATCACATCATTCTTATCCAGATGTGCATAAATCCTATCCCTTATAATTCTCTCTAAGACTTTGCCCACAACAGAAGTGAGACTCACTGGCCTATAGTTACTAGGATTATCCCTACTCCCCTTCTTGAACAAGGGAACCACGTTTGCTAGCCTCCAGTCCTCTGGCACTACTCCTGTAGACAAAGAGGACACAAAAATCAAGGCCAATGGCTCTGCAATCTCCTCCCTTGCTTCCCAGAGAATCCTAGGATAAATGCAATCAGGCCCAGGGGACTTATCTATTTTCACCCTTGCCAGAATTTCCAACACCTCTTCTCTACATATCTCAAAGCCATCCATTCTACTTATTCGTGCCTCAGTATTCATATCGACAACAATGTCCTGTTCCTGAGTGAATACTGACGAAAAGTATTCATTCAGCGCCTCCCCAATCTCTTCAGCCTCCACACGCAACTTCCCATTACTATCCTTGATTGGACCTATTCCTTCCCTAGTCATTCTTTTATTCCTAACATACCTATAGAAAGCCTTAGGGTTTTCCCTAATCCTACCAACTAAGGACCTTTCATGTCCCCTCCTTGCTGCTCTTAGCTCTCTCTTCAGGTCCTTCCGGGCTACCTTATAACTCTCAATCGCCCCTATTGAACCTTCACGCCTCATCTTTACAAAGGCCGCCCTCTTCCATTTAACAAGGGATTCCAACTCCTTATTAAACCACGGCTCCTTCACACGACCCTTTCCTCCCTGCCTGATAGGTACGTACTTATCAAGGACACTCAATAGTTGCTCCTTGAACAAGTTCCACATATCAATTACGCTCTTGCCTTGGAATCTACTTTTCCAATCCACACATCCTAAGTCATGCCTCAACGCATCATAATTTCCCTGCCCCCAGCTATAACTCTTGCCCTGTAGTACACACTTATCCCTCCCCATCACGAGACTAAAAATCACCGAATTGTGGTCACTGTCCCCAAAGTGCTCACCTACCTCTAGTTCTAATACCTGGCCTGGTTCGTTACCCAGAACCAAATCCAGTATGGCCTCACCTCTTGTTGGCTTATCTACATATTGTGTCAGGAAACTCTCCTGCACACATTGCACAAACACTGACCCATCTAACGAACTTGAGCTATAGCTTTCCCAATCAATGTCAGGAAAGTTAAAGTCTCCCATAACAATCACCCTATTACTGTCACTCTTCTCCTGAATCATCTTCGCAATCCTTTCTTCAACGATTCTAGGACTATTAGGAGGCCTGTAAAAGACTCCTAACAGGGTGACCTCACCTCTCCTATTCCTAACCTCAACCCAAACTACCTCAGATGGCAAATCTTCATCCATCTTCCTTTCCACCGCTGTAATACTATCTTTGACAAGCAAAGCCACACCCCCCCCTCTTTTACCCCCACCTCTGACCCTACTAAAACATTTAAACCCTGGAACCTGCAACAGCCAATCCTGTCCCTGATCTAGCCATGTCTCCGTAATAGCCACAACATCGAAGTCCCAGGTACCAACCCACGCTGCGAGTTCACCTACCTTATTTCGTATACTTCTGGCATTAAAGTATACACACTTCAAGCCACTCTTCTGTTTACAGGCACGATCCTTTAAGATTGATACCATATTCCTACCCTCCCTACACTCCAGGTCCTGCACCCTAAAGTTACAGTCTGGGTTCCCATGCCCCTGCAGAGTTAGTTTAAACCCCCCCCAAGAGCACTAGCAAACCTCCCCCCAAGGATACTGGTGCCCCTCAGGTTCAGGTGCAGACCATCCTGTCTATAGAGGTCCCACCTTCCCCAGAAAGAACCCCAGTTATCCAAATACCGAAATCCCTCCCTCCTGCACCATCCCTGTAGCCACGCATTTAACTCTTCTCTCTCCCTATTCCTCGACTCTCTATCACGTGGCACGGGTAACAAACCAGAGACAACAACTCTGTTCGTTCTAACTCTGAGCTTCCAACCTAGCTCCCTAAAAGCCTGTCTAACATCCTCAGCACTCCTACCTATGTCATTGGTGCCAATATGGACCACGACTTCAGGCTGCTCCCCCTCCCCCTTAAGGACCCGGAAAACACGATCAGAGACATCACGTACCCTTGCACCTGGGAGGCAACATACCAAACGTGAGTCTCTCTCGTTCCCACAAAACCGCCTATCTGTGCCCCGAACTATCGAGTCCCCAATTATTATTGCTCTGCTCTTCTCCACCCTTCCCTTCTGAGTAGCGGGGACAGGCTCCGTGCCAGAGGCCTGAGCCCCGTTACTTACCCCTGGTAAGTCGTCCCCCCCACAAGTATCCAAAACGGTATACTTGTTCTTGAGGGGAACGACCACAGGGGGTCCCTGCACTGGCTGCTTCCTCCCAGTCCCCCTCACTGTCACCCATCTATCTGCCATCTTTGGAGTTACTACTTCCCTATAGCTCCGATCTATGACCCCCTCTGCCTCCCGAATGATCCGAAGTTCATCCAACTCCAGCTCCAGTTCCCTAACACGGTCTTCAGGTCAGCTGGCTGAACAGCCACAGATCTTGTGGTCAGTGACTGTTACTGTTGCTGCAGACTTTTATTTACAAGATGAGTATGGATTTCTTAGCCCCCGTCCCATTTGCATTGCCCTATTAGAGAATTAGCCAATGTCAGAGGGGACTTATTCGATGTAGGCTGAATAACTTTCAGGTATGTTGAGGTCATGTCGGGCAGAGCATTAAAAAAAGTGGTGGGAAGGAGAAATTGGCCTTAGAGAAATCCATATGGTTTGTGTGAGATTACCTTGAGTAGAAAATATTCTTTCCTTTGTAGCAAAGCACAAGATGAGACTATAAAAAAGGAAGGAAATTACATGAAACGTAATGCAATATGTCTTTAGTTTGGGGAGTACCTATTGCGTCTGAGTATTGTGTGTTTGGTAATGAAGTGTAATTTTTTCCAGTCCAATGATTGCCCGCTGACTACATATAGTATTGCAACATGAATTTCTATCTTTATTCACATAAAAGCTGATGATTCAAAAGGCGAGTAAAAATATTGGAGCACAGAATCATATATTCAGATGAATAAATCCATTGTTAAAAATATTCTAACAGATGTTGGCATCCTTCCAACTACATAAGACAATGGATGTGTGGCAAACAAATTTGAGATGGGGCACCTTCATATTGTGGATGGAGAAAGTGGCCAATCCTTGAATGCAGGTACTGATTTGGCAGGAGGGTATATCGGGGCACAATAACTGGGGCCCAGGGTTCTCAGAGACCCACTGAGCTCAGATCAGATCAGGTACTATGTACTATGGTGCTTTGGTTGGGGCTGCAAAGCTGAGGACCATGATTTCTGTCCCTACTCCTGCTTGAGATTTAATTTCCACCAGCACATGAGGATACCGAGTGTCATTGTGAGTTGCTGTTTTCATTATTAGTCAATACAACAACTTAGGTCTGCTCAGCCAAAACTGGTGTAGCATTACAGAGTCACATTTTAGAGTTATAGAGTCATACAGAATGAAAACAGGCCTTTTGGCCCAACACATCCATGCTCTCCCCAATGTGTTTGGCCCATATCCCTCTAAACCTTTCCTATCCATGTAACTATCCAAATGTCATTTAAACATTTTAATTCTACTCACCCCCACCACTTCCTCTGGCAGCTCATTCCATATATACACCACCCTCTTTGTAAAGAAGTTGCCTTTCAGGTTGCTTTAAAATCCTCCCCTCACACCTTAAACCTATGTCCTCTAGTTTTGGACTCCCTTAGTCTGGGGAATAGGCCTTGGCTATTCACGTTATCTATGTCCCTCATGATTTTACAAACCTTGATAAGATGACCCTTCAGCCTCCTACATTCCAGGGAAAAAAGTCCCAGCCTATCCAGCCTGTACTTAGAACTCAAACCCTCCAGTTTCAGTGGTTTCCTGCAAATTGTTTCTTGCTCCCTTTCCAGTTTAATAAAATCCTTCTTAAAGCAGGTTGATTAGAATTGTACACAGTACTCCAAATGTAGTCTTGCCAATGTCTTGTGCAGCTGCAACATGACATCCCAATCCCTGCACTCAATGCTTTGACCAATGTCAGAGTGCCAAATGTCTTCTTCACCACCCTGTCTACACATTATGCCACTTTCAAGGAACTATGCACCTACATTCCTAGGTCTCTCCATTTGACAACACATCTCAGGAACCTACCCTTAACTGTGTAACTCCTATCCAGGTTTGTCTTACCAAAATGCAACACCTCTCATTTATCTAAATTAAACTCACAGTCCACTGTAGCACCAATTTAGCTATCATCCACAAACTTACAATCTTCTCATGCAAATCATTTATATAAATGATGAACAACAATGGACCCAACACCAAATCCTGTGGAATATCATTGGTCACAGGCTTCCAGTCTAATAACAACAACCTTATACTACCACCCTCTGTCTCCTACCATCAAGCCAATTTTGCATCTGATTAGCTAACTCTCCCTGCATCCCACCTGATCTAATCTTACTAATCAGTCTAGCATGCTGAACCTTGTTGAACCTTAATCCCAAGAGGTAAGTGGCTTCTTTATTCTTCCTAGAAAAATGTATCACCTCACATTTATGTATATTGAACTTTGTTTTCCAGTTTTATGCTCATTCTACAATCATGTTTGGCTATATAAATTCCTGTTAGCCTGTATAATTTTATGATTGTCAATTTGGTGCCCATTGTTATTGCCCTCAAGAGGTTTGTGATAAGTTAAGACATTTTTATAATTTAGTGAGTAAAACTTGAAATCTAAGAAATTGGGATGTCAGAAGACTGAGTGATCTCAGCTCATTCATGTTGAGTTTTCAATTATAGGGATGGAGAACTATGTGTGCGATCAAACTTGTGAATAGACCCAAGCAGGATTGATTTGTGGAAAGAAATAGAAAAGAACAGAATAGATAGACACTGGCATTAAAAGTAAAAAATGAAGATTCAGGCAATAGGTGATACCCCCAAGGGCATAGCCAGGTAATGACAAAGGACATGGCCAAATCGCTGGAGGAATGTCACACAAGGAGAGAAGAATAGATTCAATGGAACTCCAACAAGACGGAGACCTGCAATGACCAGGCGCCAACCATTACACCATCAACATTTCAACTGTATCAACTGAAGTTAAATATTTACAAATGATGGGATTCAATTGGATAGTCAATTTAAGCATGTACAGACTAACAAAGGTTGAGTGGAGTCAGGAGATTTAAGCCTGCAAAGTTTCATTCTGTGAATAAATCTATCCCAGGGAAAGACTGATTTAGATTCTTCTTTCACTGACAATCTGACAGAAATATAACAAGGCATAGTTTGTAGAAAGAGAATAAAATAAAAAGAAAGAAAGATATTAATGAATTAAATGTATAATGATAATAATCAGTTTTGTCTACCAGTTATGATTGGTCGGTTCAAGGTGTGGTTCCAATGATGGGTTTATTTGGTGGGTGGTCCCTGGTGAACACAGAGATAAAAGGGCTGAAGGATTAGAGCACATGATGCCAATAGTAGTTGATGGTGGGGGAGTGGACAGCGGACAAAAACTGTGAAATGATACAGGGACTCAGCAACAATGATACCCTGACTGGAAAGAATGTTTCCATGAGGGATAGGATGAGATTGTGGGAGAGATGGAAATTGAAAAAGTGGGACAGCAGACATGAGATTACATTGTCATGGAGGGATGACATGGGAGGCGGGGATGAGTGGGCGGCACGGTGGCACAGTGGTTAGCACTGCTGCCTCACAGCGCCTGAGACCCGGGTTCAATTCCCGCCTCAGGCGAGTGACTGTGTGGAGTTTGCACGTTCTCCTCGTGTCTGCGTGGGTTTCCTCCGGGTGCTCCGGTTTCCTCCCACAGTCCAAAGATGTGCAGGCCAGGTGAATTGGCCATGCTAAATTGCCCATAGTGTTAGGTAAGGGGTAAATGTAGATGTAGGGGTATGGGTGGGTTACGCTTCGGCGGGGCGGTGTGGACTTGTTGGGCCGAAGGGCCTGTTTCCACACTGTAAGTAATCTAATCTAATCTAATCTATATAATTGAATTGTTTGAGTCAGCAGAAAGGGTTGGGAAAATTATTTGATTCAGTTTATTCTTCAAAGGCTATTTTGTTTGTACAAAATTATCATGTAACTGGAGTGGTGCTTCAGTCTGATGTTCTGAGGACTTGGATAGCTGCTATGGAAATTAAGTTCAATTAGGAGGCTGTTGTGTCACAATGGGAATATCCCTACATCAGGGCCAGAAACTTCAGGTTCAAGTCCCTCCTGCCCTAGAAGGTGTCATAACATATCTGAACAGGTTGGCTCAAAATACACTATTTACTAAAATGTATGTATTTCCTCCACAATTGACATTTTCATTTCATTCCCCTGTTTTCTAAGATGCCGTTATTTTTTGCTTTTGCCAAACGAATATTAAATGGATATAAAGAAAAGCCAACCAGGAGGAGAGAAAAACGTAGTTGAATAGAGAAGCGAGCTCCAAGTGAAGATTATAGAAATTCTCTTAAGTATTTTGTCTGTATGGGTGTGTATTTCACAAATACGAATGCTTCAGCATTGTCTAGATGTGACTAAAAGTAGACACTTGACGATCTGGTATTTGCAATGATTTCTAGTAGGTGGCAAGGCTAATACCATGTAGCTTTTTATCTTCATGTTCTGATCATTCAGTTAAATGGAAGGATAATCGGGTTTGTTCTCTTAGTGAAGAACAACCTTCCTGTAAAAATCTTCTTTTCGGGGTTCCGAGCAAGCTTAAAAACAAAAAAAGTTACCAGCTAAAAAGTGTGTTTAAAGCACCCACAAGTATATTCAATTGAAATTGTATACAGGGTTTATTTATTTGTTGACATGGAATATTGAAATAAAGTTTCTGCCTCTAACTTTCTGAATATAATGTGATTACGTTTATTTCTGTCAAGTGGATCTAGAGTTTAATGAATTTGCAAATGAGCCTCTGAGGTATTCTTTGATGTAGCTCTCATTTTGACTGTCATATAACAGACACTTTGCTGGAAGGTTTACCCTGGAATAGCTTAAGGCAGAATTATCTGCTAGAAAGTCCTGTAAATAAATATTATTTGAAGAAACACCTACAGATTTGGCCTGAGATCATCTGAACAGACCAACCCATACTAAAGAAGGGCTTTTGCCCGAAACGTTGATTTCGCTGCTCATTGGATGCTGTCTGAACTGCTGTGCTCTTCCAGCACCACTAATCCAGTATTTGGTTTTCAGCATCTGCAGTCATTGTTTTTACCAACCCATACTAAAACAATGCCTCAAAAGCATTCTAATTTTAGAACTGGCAAACTTCCATATTAAAATGCCTGGATTTGAATAAGTTTTCCTCAGTAGTTGCCAATGTAACAAAGGGTTATTATTCGGGCATATTCATTCTATTCAAGATTTCAGGCTCAAGCATTTTTATGATAACATTTAATACCATAACTTTAAATGATCCATTGTGTTATATTCAAATGCAAAGAATGCAATGATTCCCAGGACCCAGCTCCCTCAAGGACCATGTAGCCCAGTTTCCAGGTCTGATGTGACCAACTCCAGTCCTGCTTGCTGTCTGTCTGGTTGAATGGCTCCCAACCACTTCAAGAGCATCCAGTCTCACAGTTACACACTCACTCATTTTGCATTTTAGCCCCTTTGACGTAACAGTGAGCTCAGTTAAACAGCCACCAAAAAACATGAGTTCAGCATCCCTAATTCTTACTTCTTACTTTGGGATTTTCCAGAACATATGTATCTTTGGTGTCTACTCAACTTCGGTGGTCAAACTCGCCATTCTGGTATCCTGGGTGATGAGTAGCGCTGATGTGGTTCACAAAGAAGCCTATGGATTGGACTGTCCTACATCTGGTTAAGAAGCTTTGCAGCACAATCAGGAAACGAGGCCATTAAAATTACATGAGAAATTGATAACAGCGCATCACTGTTCAGTCAATCTGAAAAGAATTTTATCTACGGTACACAGATAAAAACATTTCTGTATGGAATATCAGATAATCAGTGTTTTGTACTAATGTTGCATATTTGCAGTCTAGTGGTAAATACTACCATACTTTACATGTGGTTAGTATATAGGCTTGCATCTTTTCTGATTACTACATGCCTTGCATGTCTACCCACAATCAAACTTTATACCCAGTTTGGAATTTCCCGTTACTCACAAGGATGGAGGATAAAAGCAATCCTCGTTTTGTTCTTGACAGCTGACACCAGTTTTTTTTCTTAGTGACAAAGAAAATTTTGATGAATGGGGGATGGCTTTACCAGAAATTCTCATGCAGGCCCCAGTAGAACAGGGTGAAACCAGGATGTTCGGAGACACAGTGGCCAAGCCACTATGTAAGGTTGAAACTAGGAAATCATAATGAGTTCATTGTAATGTATACTTCACCCCCATTACAGTTTACCTCACAACTCCATTAAAGAGTTACAAAGTCAAACTAATTTGTGAGCTTTCAGTAAATGTTCCTTAATAGTGTGATTGATACTTAAGATGTAAATGGGAGAGAGGGGACAATGAAAGAGCCACCATGCATTTAATCTGTCTCTAGCTCTTCCAATAATTATAATTTCTTGACACACAGGCAAGGTTTTGATAACCGTAACCCAATGCCCACAAACTCATTGCATTACCAGTAAATAAGTACCAACCTTTCACTATATTTCTGAATAGATTGCCACTTTCTTCAGTATTTTCTGTACATTATCTGATGAAGGCAACAAGCTGGTAAATTAAGAGTGACTGCACAGGGCTAAAATGAGCTACTCGCTGAGACAAACACTCGTGCATCTCAAGAAGAAAATGACAAGTTAAATCCAATAGTAATTTCACACATCTGCAAATGTGCAAGTCAAGTTAATACCAGTGAGCCTGCTGAATAGTGAGCTGTAATTATGCACTTATGTAGTCAATTTGAGCAAAAGCTTTTTAAAATAGAATTAAGAACAGATCAAGAAAAACTCTCTTTATTGGGCACAAGCAATGAGACCTGGCCTTAAAGTGCCACCAAACTACTTGTCATGTGCACAGCTGAAATGTGAGTGTTTGAAATTGTATAACAAGAAAAAGTTTTTTTTATAATGAACCATTTCTATGAAAGATGAACATTGAAAAATATGGTCTACTCCAAGCTTGTTATACTGGGCAGTACCATTCATTTCCATTAAGAGAAAGTTGTGCAAAGTGTATTTTTATTTTGCATTATTGCTTTATTTACTTCTAACAACCCATAGCAACCTGGTAACCTAGCTGCTTTGTGATGCTGTGTGTGAATTCATGAACTACACGAGAATAACCCTGATATGGTCAGGGGAAGCACTGTTTGTCATAGCTGACATCTGAGCACACTGATGCAATGCCAGATCGTAAATGCTTCATAGTGCTGAGCATGTATTTTCCAATGCAAATTTTACCACTGTCGGATTCTAATCTTTTTTTCATTTTAAATACATGATGAAAAACTAGATGCAAAAACAAAATCTGCACCATTTTTGAAGTGGATAATTTTGCTGGATGTTAACAATCCTCTAAGGGATTTTTTTTTTATTTGATATAATCTTTAATTTATAAATGGGGTCAAATGTTTATCAAGCTTGACCTCAGAAATTTCACTTCAGATTAGCGTCTTCAAACTTACGTCATGTGAAAGGCCAGTCAATAGCAGGCTGGTCAAAATGAAATGACTTCGCAAATACTATTGTGTTATCCATTTCTCTTTTTTACAAGACAAAAAAAATACCTAATATAGGGAGCAGAAAGGTTTATAGTTTAAAGTGACAGCAATCTACGGTTGAGATGAGGTGAAATTTCTTCACTCAGTGGATTTTGGAACCAGTGAAATTATCTATTTCAAGTGAGCTGTAGATGTGACCTTTTATTTAACTGATTAATGAGATGATTTTTGTTTTGAAGAAGTGAAAGTGGATAAACAGCTACCATTCATTCACTGATAGAACTTAAACTAAAAAACAGAAGGAAGTCACTACATTATCGCTGCTGTTAAAATGCAAAGATTTACAATTTAACTATTGGCACCAAATAACAAGCATCATTCCAGCAATACATATTGGTGAACAACAAATCTCCACACAATTCATGAGAAGTGTAGTGATTGTTGCCATGTGAGGCAAAGCAACCACCCTTTGGCCCACAGCAAGCTCTTCTGTTCAAGATGTTTTGACACTGAATGGCTAAGATGGAATGGGATAACCAAACTGAATCAAAACTGTCAATGACGGGATGCTGAGGGAACAGTTTTTAATTACCTAGATTTAGAAAATCAGTATCATCATCAAGAAAGGCGAAAGAGACAACTGAGGAGGTCACTAACTATAATATATTGCAGTAACTTGGACCTGATGTCAAGGGGGTCTGATGATCCCTCATCTTTCAGTAAAATAACTCAGGAAGTCTTTATAAAAAGGATACGGTTAATCTATTTGTTCTAGTCACTTTGTGGGTCCTGGAAAGATGATTTCCATTTGAAGAATTGAAAGATTATCTGTCTGTAATGAACCAATGCACACGGCAGGAAATAATAATATAACAAATAGGAGGAGAAGACCACCCTGTCTGACAGGCCCACTTCACCTTTCAATATGGTCATGGCTGGTTCTATCTCAACTCTACCTTTCTGCTTGCACCCCAGGTGCTGTGGTTCCCTGAGAGATCAAAAATCTGTTGATCTCAATCATGAAAATAGTCAACAATGGAGCATTTACAAATCCCTAAAGTGCCACAATTCCAAAAATTCACAACTGGAATGGGGGAAATATTTCGTCCCAGTTTAGCCCTAAATGATCAATCCCTTACCTTGAGACTGTACTCTGTATTCTGGATTTCCCAACCCAGTGAAACAAACTCTCAGTATCAACTCAATCATGTCCCTCAAAGGTTTGTCTGTTTCAATCAGATCGCCTATCATTCTTCTAAATTCTAGTGAGTATGGACTCAATTTACTCAGCTTCTTATTTTAGGACAATTCCCTGATCCCATGAAACAATCAGGTGAACCAATACTATTAACATGCTACAATCTTGGAACTTCAGCACTGGCATTGAAAAGCCTTACTTCCAACAGGTCTGTTTTGCTTCAATTGCTACCATATTTCTAATAATTAAAGAGAAGTTCGGAACCCTGTGCGTAATTAAATTATAAATCAGTTCAAAAGAATAGGTTACATGCTTCCATATCTAGACACAGCATTATTAAGCTATATCTTATTTTATTCAGGTTTTAACTTTAAAATATAATAACCAATGGTCATTTGTATTTGTACTCTTTCAGAGTAATGCTCTCAGAAATGGACATACACAAAACCATAATAACTTGATAAATTCAGACACATTTTTAGGGTGCACGTACTTTCAAAAGAAGAGAACATTGTCTTTGCTTCACACAGCTGTCCAAAACATTTCAAAATACCCACAGACAGTTACTTGGAAGTGTAGGGCTAGTTGTCATAAGCAGTCATCTTGCTAAGAGTCTGGTAAATAGGCAGTTTCATGTCTTTTGGGGAGTCAGTGTTTAAGAATTCAAACCGCATCACTGGATCGTAAATATTCATTTGAACTTAGATTTATAGACACATGATTCAAACTTGGTGTCAAAAATAATAACTGACACATTGAAAACTTGCATCAAATATATGCTAACACATAATATTAATAACGTTAATAATAGCAATAGCAACAATATTCCCTCCTTAAGCTTTACACAGAAGTTGGAAATGGGTTCATCTTGAATCCACAAATAACCATCATCTTGATGATTCTCCAACAGCAAGTTGCACAAGAGTTCAGTGACTTTCAACCTAGAATTTGAAGAGTAAGGACTTCTGTTTCTTTTCACCACCTCTTACCAAGACCAACATAAAAACAGATAAACTCATTATTCCATTCCTCTCAATGCTTTTGTGCAATCTTCTTCTCCTAGTTGCTATTTCATTTGTCTGACAATATAAGAGATGAAGTGCTAATAACTGTTAACATCTTTTATCTTCTGAGATTTCATTATTAGAAGCAAAAGTGTGAGATGTTTCACCTGTTTATAATATGTTACTGCACCTTTAAGAGAGAGTGAATGCTATTTTGTACTGCGAGCTTACAAGCATTTGTAATATGATTAGCTAGTAGTCTTAGAGTTTACTGGAAAATTGAAAATATGTAACATTCAGCTGTGAAATAGATATCTGCGTTGATTAATGTTTTGACAACAACTTGAACTTAACCATTTTAAATTATGCCCCAAGATACTAAAACTCAATCAAGTTTGAATTTATTGTTTTTGCCAACGTCGATGATCTGATGTTGGGGTTATAAAAAGAGGCAGGCAGCTTGAAAGACAGAGAGAATAACTGCCATTAACAGAGTAACTATCATCGAAACACTTTCTATCAAAGGTACCTTTTCATATAAAAAATATTTGCAGTAAAAGAAAGAAGACAACCCAGGGAGATCTTCAGCCAGAAGAAGAGAGACACCAATGATGACAACCTCTGTAGGTTTTTGAAATTAGGTTGATGTAATTTTAATAAGTGTTTTTATTGGAACAATAAATTGTTATAGAGTTGGAGGCAGATAGTTAGCAGTTAAGAGAAATGGGGGCTTAGAGTTGTGAACAGTTGTTTAATGTTCACTTTTAGAGTTAAAGAATATATTGATATTATTTTTGTTAAATAGTGGAATTTGGGAGTTCTCTGTCACTCATATTTTAACAGATTACGAGACGAGGTGAGCTTTTCTGGGTGTTTGGTTTAATTAACAGAAGGGCTCACCATCATGTCATAACAGTTAATCACGGAAATATTTCATTCAGCCAAATTCTGTAGCTGAATTTTTAGTGCTTTGTTATTTTCAATTTTGTACATTTACTTTGCAAGTACGAAGACAGTTAAACAGAAGGAGGTCACCGTGGACTCCTAAGCACGCAATGTCACTACCTCAATTCGAGATCTAGCTCATCAAATCACATATGACTCATCGACTCTCAAACTATTTCTCTTGTTGATATCACTTCAGCAATCAATTGTAGTAGTAAACATGATGGACCAAGATTCTGATAGCTTCATTTTTTTTATATGAAAAGGTACATTTGATAGAGAGTGTTTCAATGGTAGTTACTCTGTTGATGGCAGTTACTTCTTCTAAACATTTTATTAATGACCTGATGCTGACTAGTTTTAAAAAAACCTTTCTATCCTTTATCCTTTTAAATCTTTTATACAATTATTTCACATTCTCTTTAACATCTCATACTCTAGTAAATACAGTCCCAGATTTACTGAGCTTCTGATCATACTTCTCACTCCTAGTTATTGCTCCAACATCCTTCTGTACTAGGATATCTAAAATTGCACACAATACAACAACCCTAGAAGCAGTGTTGTGCACATTTTCATGAGCATCTTTCTGCTTTTGTCATAAGTGCCTCATGGCAGAATGTGAGATGCCATACTTTCAGGAACGTTCTACCTTGGTTCTGTATCTGCTACCATCTGGTCTGTGGAAGGTCCCAATGTAAGCCCCCTCATCCACTTTTGAAGATATTTGGGTTACTCCACAGATAGACGTACCAGAAACTGAAGCAGTTGACTGAGAAATACCCACATCCATCTCACGCAAATAAAAATAGTGTGTGAACCAAATCCAGATTCAAGCACCGTTCCTTTTGAAAACACTTAGAACATTTAATGCTGCAATGTATATTGAGAACTGGAACTGGCATCCACCAGCTTTTTCCCTTTACTGATGAAGTAAGCACTTCTTAGGTCCCAGTGAAGAAGAAAACGTAAGCTATGAACTTAAAGCAAAATTAAAATGCAGAGAACAGCAAAGAGTTATCAGTGAGTAGAAGATGCATTGTGCTCATCAAAATTGGAACTTATGATAAACTAAGATTACTCATTTGGAAACTGCATTTATCTTGTAATATCTTAGTGTTATCATCTTTTGGTGTAAACTGTTAGATTTGTTGAAGAAATAAATAAATGTTATGGGGCAACCCATTAAATTAGTCCAATTTTAATTGTCTTTTGTGAAGATATAAGTGGATTCATCATACAATACAAAAATTGGAGTACCCACTAAGCTTCTGGTAAATCAATGATCAGCCAAACTCTAAAGTATCTCCTGATACTGCATTGTGCCAGAAATATTTCCCATGAATGTGTTAATGCATGTTACGAGGAGATGGAACTTAAACTCAAACCATTTAGTTCTAAGGTAGGGGCACTATCACTGTGCTACATGACCTTCACCTTTTGCCTGAAGATAGGATTAATTCTGAAGTGTAATAACTGGTTAAAAATAATCTCCAGGTGTCCTAAGCAGGTATGAGCGGAGGAAGATAGAGTTGTTCAGGCACATTTGATGATTTCAGCTCACTGCACAGAGTTAGTCATATTAACCATGTCTTACTGCATTTTGAGACACTGTGATCTTATTATGAAAACAGTATTCACTGCAATAGGACAGAAACTCAAAACTACATCAGTCCACAATGTGAGTATTATGACTGTCACATCGCACCACAAAGGTTCCAGTCCTGAACACTCGAGACAAAAAGAATGTTGTAGTCTGACCCAAAGCTAATGAGTTTCACCACCCACACCTTTTTAATTTTCGTAGCACCTGTATTTCAGCAGTTAAAAGCTGAGAAGAAAACAGAGCTGATCTAAGTGTGATAGTATTGCTGCAATGTATACAGATGATAGCACTCGCATTCTTCAGTTATAATATGACTGAGCATTAGCTGGCATTTCTCTCCAGTGCTGACAGGCTGTTGGATTGTCAGAGGATTTCCCCTTCCAATGCAACAAATGGCAACACTGTAAAGAAAACTCCATTTCATTCTGAGTGAACAAAATGGGCAGAACTCATGCAAATGCTTTCTTGTGCTATCACTTTGCATCAAATTCAATAAGTGCATTGTCCCCACCAGCTGCCAATGGGGATTTGTTTCTTTCAGAAATGATTGAGATTGAAACTTCAAAAGTGCCTCAAAAACAGTTAGATTTTATAATTCACACCCAGATGATAGATTTCAATTTCAAATCTTAATCCCCTTTGCTCTACAATACACATCACGTTAGATGAGCCCTGACTGCTCTCACTCATTCTTTTAAATCAACTGTATTTGTGAAATCTTTAAACATATCTGGTTGAAATTCATCTTGAGTGGAAAATGAATAATGTTGAGTTTGCAATCTATGTCTGCCTCAGCCGATGTCCACTTCCAAGAAAGACAATGAAATTTGGGCTGAGTTTAGAACAGGCGTTCAAAGTGGTACCATCCATTGTGTCCCTATGAAGACAAATGAATTTCTGATTTTAGCAAAATCTGGGCCGCATCTACCAAATCTTGTAGGCTTAGCCTCTTCATGTAGCCTGACAAGGGGAGGAGGCAGGAAATCCAGCAAGGCATTAGCTCTAGAGGAAGGGTTTTTTTAAAGAAAAGGAACTGTTCTAGAACGAATAATGAAGGCAAGGAAGACATCCCTGCATTAAGTAGAACACCTTGAGGTCAGGAAGGACAACAAAAAACATGGGACTTTGTTAAGAAGAGTTGGGTCACTCTTGCCACAGTAAACATTCAAGCCATTTGAATGGGGGTTTTGGACACGGTGAAGAATGCCCCAGCTGACTAGGACCTAAGGAAACAATATGGAAGAAAAGGAACGTTCACATAAACATACTCACATTTATGCACATTATTATATAATAAAACACAAACCAAAATTGTGAGCTCCAAATCATCTTTGAGGAGAATTCTAATGCAGAAAATTTAAAAGACACTGTGTTTCCGAGACCATTTTAGCTCGCCTTGTAAATTTTCCCGGGAACCGGAAAGAAACTAGACAGCAATCATTCGCAATGAGTAAATCAGAACCTATTCTCACCAGCATCTTCTCAGGACCACCATGTTGGCCACCTTTTCCCAACATCTTAGGGCACACTGCACGCGTCACAACTTTCTGCATTGTCCATCCACAGAGTTTGGCTTCGGCAAAGCATCAACCTCACCAAATCATTGTGGCACACCTGGGACTCACTAGTAATACAGTTTGACAACACCTTACACTGTAATGTTACAGCCAGGCCACATTGCCTGCAGGGACAACTACCCATCACATTCATCAGAACAGGATGTTTACCATAGGATGATATTAGATCAGGGATTACTAAAAGTGGCAAACATAATTCAGTCTGAAGAAGGCTGAGTTAATTGCTTCTAGGGAGGTCTAACAAGAGAATATACAACAGATAATCAAATTCTGAAAACTGTAGAGGAAGAGGAGGACCAATGCGTTTATGTCAGGATCACCAACAGTATCAGAAAGATACACAATGTGGTAAAGAAAGTATATGGGATACTTTCCTTTATTGCTGAAGATCTACTCTTAAGACCAGGGAGATTATAAAACTGTATAAAACACTAATTAAACCGCAGATAGATACAGTATACATCTTTAGTTTTTGCATCAGATCACATCTTTTTGTAGAGAGATTATGGAAGAGATTTAAAAAGCTATCACCAATAATGGAGAAATTTAGCTAGAAGAAAATATTGAACAGGCTGGTGCTGTTTTCTTTTGAATGGGACGATTATTTAGGTCTGATGTATAAAATTATGAGTGGCTTAGAAAGCATAAGTAGATAGGACCCCTTTCCATTTGCAGAAAGGTCAATAACCAGGGTGCATTGATTTCAAGCAATTGTGGAAGAAGTAGAAGGTAGTGGGGTCTAGCAATACTGTCCAAAACAGCTAACAGCAATTAACCTCATCAAATTTTATAAAACACATGGATATATGTGTCATGTTACTAAGCCACCAGGGATAACAGTGGGATTAAACAGGAATAGATTTTTCCATCGGCACAGATATGATCAGGAAGATGATTTTCTTCTGGATTATAAATCAATCTTAATTTTTTTTATTTGCGATATTGAAGGGAACATAATCAAAGGCTTTTAGAAAAAGGCTAAATAAGAGGGATTAATTTAATAGCCCTACCAAATAGTGCAGTGTACTCTGTGGCCTCTCTTTGACCTGTGTTATACTATAACAGCTTGAACTGTTCTTTGTTTCTGGGAACACGTTGCTTCATTTGCAGGGCAAATCCTGAAAAGCTCTGTCAGTAGTTATCAATAAGTCCCTGCCACACAAATCTTCCTGGTTACAGTAATGCTTCCTTCATCTCCTCCAGTAGCATTGCACCAACATCCTTTTTTTCATTATACATTACATCGGGGTAGCGTGAGCTCTCATCCATCCACGCCATATTACCTTCCAGGAAATGTGAGCATTGTGGATAGCTGCATGCTAGTGTTAGTGTACAGATCTGTGGTCAGACACCACCCAAACAGAACCAAGTGACTGCCTGCCTGTTTGTATAGACTGAGGAGTTATTGCATTGTCTCAATACCCAATTGGGGTGCCATCTACAAATCCTGGGCTATTTTTGCAACATTGCTACTCCATGAAAAGGTTAGTGCCCTGCCCAACTGGTACCTATGTATGCAGGAAAGGTAATGAAGGTGTTACGACCAACTGTTCCAATAGATACCTAGCTGTAAGAATCCAGCAGCAAAAGGCAGGGCAATGGAAGACCCAACTGTCAGAGGAAATGTTTACCTAAACAACACAATTCAAGATTGATTACTGCAATTTGCATCTTGCAACAGCTCCCCTTTGTCATAGTATTGCCTTTGCCACAACGTGCAGTGTTCAGTTAATCAGACTCAGCATTGTGTGTCACATGTGTTCCCAGCCACCAAGTCTGATCAGAAAATTGTGGTTATAGAGCTCACATACCAGTGTTTGGAAACACCCTAATGTACATAAGCATAGCCACCATCCAGAAACAAAATAAATCTGACATAAATTGAAGAAGATGGCCACTCCGACTCTGGAGGATACACTGCTTTCTCTCTCTCCCAAGGTGCCAAACAGAATGTACACGTGTACAGGGTGAATTGGAAATATCCTTGCTCTGTTTGCTGGAGATATCACTGGCATTCAATTACTCAATAAAACTAGGGCAAAATTTGAATACCAAACATTGAAAAAAAAAAGGTCACAGTCATAGTGAAATTGTCAGCACACAGAAGAAAAATTTGTCCTTTCATCATATCAGATACAAAGGGAAAATCCAGGAACTGGTGTTCACATAAATGTGGGTACTTTTTGGCTGGTGGGAATTACAATGTGATATCAGAGATTTATGTGAAAATGTAGAAAAGCCAAAATCAGAGTATAATCAAAAATTCTGTTAATGGAGAAGGTTTGCAGAAGAACTTGGTTAATATGAGAAGAAACAAATATCTCTTTGTTTCATTCACTCTCCTTCCATTTTTTTTATCAACGTCTTTCCATGATTTCTCTTCTTTCACTAATTCTACACTGAGTTCTCAAATTCAAGGATTTCCATCAAGATTTGATTACTTAAACAGCATAACTCAATGGTAATTGATCAATCTGACAAAATCATAGAATCCCTACAGTGTGAAAACAGGCCCATCAACCCTCCGAAGAGTATCCAACCAGATCCATTCCCCTACGCTATTATTCTACACTTCCTGTGACTAATGCACCTAACCTACACATCCCTGAATATATGGGACAATTTAGCCTGGCCAATTCACCTAACCTGCACATCTTTGGACTGTGGGAGGAATCCAGAGCACCCGTGGGAAACCCATGTAGGGGATGTGCAAACTCCACAGAGACAGTCACCCAAGGCTTCAGTTGAGCCCAGGTCCCTAGTGCTGTGAGGTAGCATTGCTAACCACTGAGCCACCATGCCGCCCCAAACATCAATGTCCAAAGGTTGAATATATTTAGAATTTGGATTGACAGGTACTTGGCCTCTCCAAGAATCAAGAAAGATGGAAAAATGTGGGAAAGTGCAGTTGAAGCCAAACACCAGCTCCAATGAAGGTAGCAGAGATAGAGCACACTCTCTTCTGCTGCTCTTAATTGTTTTGTTCGTGTGAGCATTTAGCTTTGTTCTGTAAGGATTGGTTTTGCAGATCTTATGCTACTTAAATAACAATACGATATTTAAGCTGAAGCTAATGCTTTCAAACATTTCTCCAACATATCCAGCCGCTCTAGTGAGAAAAAGGTGCTGCATGCCTTCATGAACAGGAAAAGATTGACTTGGCTTAAAATACGTTGTGCTCTGTGCCCAGTAGATATTAACCTTTAAGATGTGATTAAAAAAAAAGGAGAAATGCTAGAAAACTGAATAACAAAAAAACTGCGGAAAACGTTGGAAATGTTCAGCAGGTTGATCAACCTCTGAAAAGCAAGATAAATTAACGTTTTGGGTGGGACATTTCTCTGAAAACAAGAGATATTCATTCTCTGGCACAACAGCTTTTGACTTTTTGGAAGATCCAACTTTAAACATTATATATATAAACTACATTCGTGGAATTATGAATCATCTGACAGAAAATTGCAGTTTCTGTAAGTACCTTCCAACCAGTCAATATATCTTCACCCTTTTTCAAATATTCTAGTGCAGTTTCAAAGATGAAATCTCCCCAAAATGTATAATGAAAACCAACACTCCACACCTGTTACTCTATCTTTTAAAGGGAGTGGAGAGATTTTGGAGGGGGTGTAGATGAACAGAATATCATGGTAAGCTAGGATTTTCCACTTTTGAGACAGTTTGAGGCACGGATATTTGAGATAATTTTCCTGTGCTTTTCCAATCCTATGGCAAATGTAATAACTCCCCGAAGGTCAGGTCCTTGAGAAACTTTTAACCATTTGGCTAAGACTTGGCTTTGTTTTGGGGTTTTGCTGTGGGCTGACCTAGAGTCTGTCTGATCAGGATATGTTCTGAGTGAGGCTATGCAACTGCCTTCACTCAAGTGATGTTCCTCAACCTCAGTCTTCAATGTCACAATTGATCCAGTCAGGCTTCCCAAACAGCAGCATGATGTCAGAAATGCTTACCGGAACTCAAAGACAACTGTTGCAAGTGAATCCCTTTCGGGCTGTGTTTTTCTCTCGCCGCCACTGAAGTAAATCCGTGAAGGCCGGTATCCCATCACCAAGTCATCCATTATTTACACGAACATAGTATATGACTCTGACCCGGGTAATTCAGAGCTAGTTCAGAATGAGCAGAACTGCTGTCACTCCTGTTCTTTTTTTTTTTTTTTTCTTCTTTTTTTTTTAGTGAAAAGACACAAAGTGCACGAATCTTTATTCAATTTCCACCACCAGGAAGATAGGAAAGACACCCGAGTGGCCAGTGAGCTGAACCCAAAGGACTGTCCACCGGCCGACAGGCGCCCGTGCCTCCCCCCTCGGAGGTCAACCTGGCGCCGGGTGTCACTCCTGTTCTTATCTGTCATCCAGAACTCCCTGATTGGACCAGTCAGGGAACTCATATCATTGCTGACCTTGCTTCAATCACTATACCAAGAAGTTGGCTGATATTTGTCCTGAGAACTTGACAAATATCAGATTTTAGCTGCCCAGTAAAAAAGGGAAAAAAAAAGACTTGCATTTACAATAGTGTTTTCTCAACCACAGTATACTCACGGCTGTAAATGAGGAACCATGGCAGCCAATTTTCACACACCAAACTCCAACACAGTGACATATAATAATGAAAAGATAATTTGCTTCTTCTGGTGCTTATGAGGGGCTATATATTATGTTGGACAGCAGGGATAACTTCATTGCTCTTCTTCAGAAGGTTGGCATCAGATCTTCTACCTCCATTGGGTGAGGTACCACTTACCAGCTTCACTGAAAAGACAGCATCACACTGGAACAGGAAGTCAGTGATGTTCATTTCAGCATTGTGTGCCAGCAACAGGAAGTCAGCACCAAGTCCACCCAGAGGCATATGTGCAAGGTCAGTGCCATCATAATTGTGCATCCATTGAATACTTGCCACCTACTTGCAGAGAGTGGTCCAGAACAGGATGGCCCAGGAGGCAGCAAGTGGGACAGTTGGTGAAGTGGACAAGTTGGGAATAGGTTGGTGATCAAAATATGATCCCTGGAGCTTTAATTGATATTTTGGGGATCAATATTAAGCTGGCAAAGTAAGATTTAAGACTCTGCACATTGAAGAAACCTTTGAAAAATAACTCATTTTATTGGAGCTGCACTTGTTAAAGTTTCATTGCACTTCTCAACATTATAGCTAGTGCTGTATTCAATGCAGGCAGCTACCTGCAGTATCACAGGCACTGCAGTCACATCCCCTACAGTTACAGAGGCAGCAAACATAGCCACTGAAGAAAAAGCACCTCTGGCAGTACAGTACTCCCTCAGTGCATTGTTAACTTTGGATTTTGTGTTCTGGAGTGGGACTTGAATCAAGAACCTCATTTAGCCAGACACAAAAGTATTCCTAACTGAACCATATTGTTACTAAGGTGCATTTTCCCTCTCTAGGGAAGATGTTTGAACCTTGCTTTATATTTCTTCACAACATCATGACTTTTCCAAGTGGAGGATTGCTATGGCACTCAAACAGGAAACCCAGAATGAACAGCAAAGTGCAATAAGGGTGTACCTGTGTCAAACATAATGCTTTTGAGGTTTTTTGGTAGAAATAAAAAAATGCTTTTACATTTACAACAAAAATTGCCATAATCCTAAAATGATTTCTAAATATTGTACTGCAAATTAAAAATGATTGATTTGACAATTTTCCTGTGACCAAGATGCGTGAAGATGTCATTGAAAAAGGGAAGATTATTTTAACTGCTGCTTCTGTGCAACAAGTTCAGGCAGATGTGCGGCCCACAAAGAGGCCATGTCAATGTTAGTAAAGGTAGATATTCCAGTGTCTGTAAACACAGGTGGCCCTTTGCTTACAGTTTTCTACAGAGAAGGTAATGAATTACTCCCACAACAACAGACCTGGACTTGCATTTATTCACCAGTAACTGACTCATGTTATGCATAAATTTGGCAACAACCTACAATGCTGCAGTCACATAAGGGTAGAAGGAAATTGTTATCCACCTACAGTATGGTACCAGTATTGGAGGTGGGTTGCAGCAATAGCTTAACTCATTCGTGGTTTCCTTTATAAAGTGCAGCTTCCACCAGCCCTTGAATAGGCCAACTCTAGATTAAGGAATCCTGCTTTTTATATTTAGTAGAAAGCATAGCGGTGGATATTGTCAAAGTTATCAACAGTTTTTAAAAAATAATAATGGCTAATATTATGTTTAAAAAAAATTAGAACAGGAGCTGAGCCCTTCAAATTCCTTTCCATCCCTCATAGTCCAGCAACAAAAAGGTGTACTTCCTGTGGCTGCAGTTTGTACTCTGCGTTAATGAGGCAGTAAACAATAGAAAGTGGAAAACGCATCACTACTCCCTCTATTAACAATGAATTCCCACTTTGCGGGGCAGTCACGCCTGTTCTGTGCTCATGATGCAGCCGTCTGACCAAACTGATTGAAGTGCATTGAAGCTGGTTTGGAGCAGTATGTGAGTGACTCATTGGTAGAAATAAATTGACTACAGCAGGCAAGGCAGAGCATTTCAACATAATTGTGTTTCTATCCAAACATTTTTATATACTTTTTATATACAAAATATACAAAAGATATTGCCTGCATCACATGAACAATGAGTTGTCCAAGTTACCCTATACTGTATATGACTGCTTTCATGCATTAGTAATTTGTTATTCTCTTCAGCCTCTGCATTTCCATTGCACAAAGTCTTTAAATTGTGTATGTCTCTCAATGGTATATATGTGAGTTGTTGTTGGATGTTCAACTGAGTGATGTTCCTTCCCATCAGGGAATGTGGTACCCATGTCATTAATTGTTGCTGTGATTCGTTTCTATTGTTGGGTTACTGTGGACCTCTGGGTCTCATGATTGATCTGTGAATTGCGAGGGTGGTGAGTTCATATCTTCCTGATCAGCAGATGAGGAACAGCTTCTTCAGTTGAGTGCATATGCCTGCAGTTGCAACATTATATCGAGTGTTTTGCTTCCACTGCATACGAACAAGTCACAACTGCTCTACATAGGGCCCAAGTTGACTCTTGGGCTGACTTTTGTAGAGAGTGTTGAAGGTATGTGCTCTAATACACTCTTCAATCCTCAATTCTAGCAATGGTTTAGCAGTCATGTTAAGGCAAAATTTGGCACTCTGTTGTTTCACCTCGATTTTGTCACTCACAACTATGACAATTTCTGGCTGCAATAACTCAGTTGTTTTTGGAAGAATAATCTGGTGCGACATTTATCTTTTTATGGACTGCTTCTCTGCCTGAAGATTGCCTTGTACAAATCCCAATTTCTTTGACATTCATTTGCTGATTTTCAGTAACACCAAAACTTTTCCATTTGACTGGAGATAGGAGAGAGTTACATATAGCGCTGAATTTTCCAATCTTTTATGAAAAGGCTCTGATGAAAGGTGTGCACATATTTTTAGTTTTTGGATTTCAAACTAGTGGAATACTATTGTCAGGCTATTTTGTGAATATGTCAGTCTTTCTAAAACCACGATTTTAAACCAAAATGGATCAGACAGCAGATCATTGATGGTCTCCTGGAGTATTAATGGAAGTTTGTTTATCCTGTGGACATTTAAAACAAGAGAAAGAAAATATTGAAAGATGTTAGCTTACTTTTGGGTTTGGAATAATCAGATTTTGATTTTAGTTTTAAAAATTCAGACATCAGAAATCTTTCAGACAGTTTGAAGAAGACCTGACTGGAGTGCGTATATTTTCATGAAAGGCTGTTATGTTAAGCAGAAATCATCTATCAAGCTAGATTTCATTTTGGGATCTGACTTGCCAATCAGTAACATCAGCTGGGATTATAACAACTACTGAATTCTTCACTCATGAACTGAGTGCCATTGACACACTTAACAATGTCAGGAACACCATAACAGCTAAAATGTGCTAGCCGGCATTTGACAATCTCACCAGTAGCCATTAAATTGTTCACCTACCAGAAGTCAGACTAGTGCTCTACATTGACACAGTAGTCTATATCTTCAGCCAAATATGCTCTTCCAGCCATGGGTCTATCCTTGATGCTTTTGGGCCATTCTTTCCGCACTACCTCTTGCAACACTGAGCATTGCATCTTGGTGAATGGTTTGCAAGGTTTGACTTCCAGAACATGACAATCTGCTGCTTCACATTGGATATGGAGAATTTCACATTCTATTATAATATCCTCTATTTTCTTTATCAGAAATGCTGCTCTCAACAGTATGTTTTCAATGTACATTTGCTTTGCTTGTTTTTAAGTCACATCCAACTGGTATCTCTGTAACCACAGTGACATTCTCTGAAGATGCTTTACAGCAGATAAGGGTTAGATAGGGTTGACAGTGAGAACCTTTTTCCACGTATGGAGTCAGCTATTACAAGGGGGCATAGCTTTAAATTAAGGGGGGGTAGATATAGGACTGATGTTAGGGGTAGGTTCTTCACTCAGCGAGTCGTAAGTTCATGGAATGCCCTGCCAGTAGCAGTAGTGGACTCTCCCTCTTTATGGGTATTTAAGCGGGCATTGGATAGGTATATGGAGGATAGTGGGTTAGTGTAGGTTAGGTGGGCTTTGATCGGCGCAACATCGAGGGCTGAAGGGCCTGTACTGCGCTGTATTCTTCTATGTTCTATGTTCTATGTTCTATAATAGTGGTTTCAGGAAAATGCTTTGAAGTAGTTTATGGATTGACAACAACCATCACTTTGAGTCTTATAAGGTGGTGTTAATGAAAACGCTCACAAGCAAAGACAATGGCTACCCTTTCTCCATCAGGGCATAGCGCTCCACCATATATGTTAACACCCTCGCTGTGATTACAATGAGTTGTATTAGGGTTGTTCCAAGTTCTGTCTCACTGGCATCACACTACAGGGTGACTTTATCATTTTCTCCAGAGTATTTGAGCTTTGACATGATCTTACCAGGTGCCTTGTTTTAGTGAATGCTGTTTCTTGTTCCATAACCCAATACCACTGTACTTCCTTCACCATAAGTTAGTGTAACACTTTAATGACAAATCGATCAAGAATTTTGCCAAATAGTCGACAAATTCAACAGATTATGGCACTGTTTTTACATCTGTTGACCAGATTAGCCATAACCTTACTGAAAGTCAGAGGAGTCTCAAGGGGTTGAATAGCTTATTCCTGCTCCTGGTTGATTTGTTTGTATCTATGTACAGTCACTCCATCGCTGGTACAGCTCTCACCCATTCGGGAGCTAAGCAAAGACTTACTTGTTGTCAGTACATGGTCTGCATACTTCACTTTTTGATCATCCTCAGGTTCATCTGGCAAACGATGTCTCACAGTCACACTTAACCATGATTGTGGTCAGCAATCAGTATTTCCATCAGTATTTCCATATACGTAAATCAACAGATCTGAATTCTGGGAAAATCAGTAGCTATCTCAAGCTGTCTGCATTGATATCCTCTGGACTTATGAATAAGCCAAAAGATATGCACAACAATCTGTATCTCTCATAGAAACCCCAACATATCAATGCTGCTGCTTTCATTGAGTTGACCTTTCCAGTATCCACCCCTTGCATCTAGGGTGGATTTTTGCCATTGCAACTTGTGCAAAGTTCCTTCAATGTTGGCATCAGGCAGTGAGGTCTTTTGGAATTTTATTTCAATCCTCTTTGCTGATGCATACTCTTTCCTTTCCAGATTGTTTCACTGCTAACCCATTCTGTAGGAGTCATCACTTTCTTTATTACTCCCCTTTCTCCTGCTCCTCAATCTAGTATTTTAGACTGGCCTCAAACATACCTCAATTTACATTGAGATATTTTACAGCTCTTTAACACTCAAGCTCAGCTTTACTTCTGACACCAAGTTCTGTTTTCACAAGACAGCAAATCAGACAGATTGAAGTGCCTCTAATATGGTTGCTTGCAGTGTGGTACCTCACAGTAGAAATTCACAGGGCGAGCCGCAGACTGGAAAGACATTTGTGCATGGTTGCATTTCAATCCAAACAACCTCTGGTGGAAAGCATGTCCAATTTTAACCTGTGTGAAAAATAAATGGACACAGTTCTCATCTTTGGACCTCAATTCCAACTCCCACCTCTAAACTCAGACAGTATGACTGGCAGTTGAAGAGTTCAGGAAGAAGCAGGGAGCAAGAAGAAGATAGACAATCTGGTTTGCACGTAATATGAAAAGCTGTCTTCGTATTTATCGGTATATCTAGGACAGTAGTTGCATTTGTCTGACAGCATGTTGGTTAGAAATGTATTTGGTAGCCTGCACATTGCAATGACCATTTACTTCATAATTCGTTAAGCATAGAATACCTCAGAGGTCCGAACATTCCAGTCTCTCTGTCAGTGGCTGTGCTAATGTTCCAATAGGTTGCATATAAATAAATATTCCTAATAAACTTTCAGGATGTTCAATCGTTTTCTAGGTGCTGCAAATTGCAAATATATGACTCATCTTGTTTGACCTTTTAAAAAAAGCCTTTGCAACGACAATAGAATTAATCATCTGTTTCATTAAAATCCAAAATGTCGGTTACGGGTAAAAATGGAGCCTTAAACAGAACAGGGAATGGTTTCAGCTTTGCACTTCTAGGGAGCTAAAAATTCAGGTACCACCTTCATAAACAAGTCCACCATTTAATTACGCATGACCAAAGAAATGCTTTTCGACTGTATGTGGGAACATATCAGCAACTACAGACATAAAGTCTAATCCCCAGGACCCCATTACTTTCAACATAATGAAGATAACTTCTGCTTCTGGCCTGCTTTCACCTGCTCAGTTTCCGCTACCTCAAGTTAAAAATAGAATGACTATTAAAAGCAGGTGGACATATTTTTAATACCAATATTGAAATAGTCAGCCTGCCTCCCATGAGCACAGTAGGCAATTATACCTCACCCTACCTCATTTAAAACCAGATGTAGATATGTTCACGGTAATTTGGGTCAAGGGTTCTGATTGTTTGACATCTAACCTCCTGAGACAGGCCTAACACTGGTTGGAGGGAGTTAAGATTGATAGGACAATGAGCTGAATCTTAAACATAGAAAACCTTTGAGACCCAGGGAGCTCTTTGCAAATACACATAGGAAACTCAGGGCATTGAACATCGAAGTCCACAACCGTGTTCAAATACTAGAAAATAATATTATTCACCAGCAGGGGGAGTAGCACAGGAATTTCCTGGGTAACTTCACTGCCTTATATGCAATTGTGACCTGATATCATCATAAAAGCAGGAGACACACAAGACATTTTACTGCAGAAGTATGTAGCCCATTAAAGGTGTTATTCTTCATCAGGCTACTTGGGAAGTTGTCAAAATTATTCTCATTAGACATCATCTGTTTTCATCTGAAGGGCCTTTTGTCAGCATCATGTCCAGTTACAAGCTAGCTATGCTAATGAGGCACTGTAATAGGGCAATAAGTTATGAAAAGGGTGGGCATTCTTTTTTCTCCCATGAGACAATTTCCTCACTCTTCTGGAAGATGCCAAAATGTGGCAGATTATCCAGGGAGTTTCTGCCATTCCATCAGGGACTGCAATGTCCGAAGAAAAATCAATGGCAGCCAAAGCAAGGTTTCACACAATCCATCCCTTTCTTCGTCGCCTACCATGGGTACTACAATGCTCTTGGTTCTTTTAAAGCAACAACAATAACTCCCTATCTTGGAAGAGAAAAATGAGGAGAGCAGATTGGACAGCAAGCCAAAGAACAAAGACTGCAGACTTTACAACCCTACCCAATTGTCTCCCTTGGAGAGTGCTTCCTCTTTCCCACATGCCAGGACACTGAATTCTACTCAGTGTTGTGAGGATCAGGAAGCATAAGCCACAGAGTTGGGGTGGGGCACGAATAGGGAGGAACCATGTACTTTCTCCTAGGTGGAGAACAAAGAGGAGGCTGCGGGTGGCTCCAGGTTAACAGACTGCTTAAGGAATGCCCCATGCACCAGTTAGGTATGGCCAGCAAGTTTAGAATTTCTTTCTGTCACAACATTCTGAAAGGTTGCAGGCAACAATATGTCAAGCGACATCTGGATTAACATCCACTATGGAACCCACGTGTTAAATATTTGATGCGCCGAGGAACTTCTCACCAATGGGAGTCTGGGCTGGCTGGATCTTCTGGACCTCAGCCAGTGCCATGTCTTGTGATTAAAGTGATCTGTAAGCTACCAATTGGACCAGCCATCAACAAGTCACAGGGGATGTAGATGCCTGATTCAGTAAACAACAGTGGTTGATGTGTCCATGTGCCTGACAAAGCCTGCACAGCACATGCCAGGATTCCAATTGTTTCCCAGAACACCATCTCTGCAGGTGATAGCAGCTAACACCTGTTTGTTTGCAACCAGCAGTCACAAGCCGAGAGTTCATTCAGTGATCCATCCCCGAGTAACTTTAATTTGGAATTGGTAATGATTACAGGGTAGTTGCAAAGAAAGTAAAGTGTCAAAAGTAATTCTGTTGCTTTGCAGAAAAAGCTTTCACTTATTATAGTATATCATACAAAACACATGATTAGTGCACAATCATAAACATTGTTAAAAGGGAACATTTGCGATGTGGACACATGCACGGAAGAAAATCATGGGGTAATGCTCTTGAAGCAGCTGAGGCTGTGAGCATTGGCAGTGGCTTCAAAGAAAATCCCTTGCTTGTCGACTGGTGCAGAATGAGGGAAGGATTTAATATGTCACTGTGGCCTCCTGCTCAAGTCCATTATGGAGAAAACAGGGACAATCCCCTTGAAATGCTCATCATTTTCAATTGTTTGAAGTCTGTAGCTCCTTTTCCTGGGACTGGCCATGTTCTTTCTCAAAGCTGGATTAATGAACAAACTCTGCAATTGGACAGGAACCTGGGCCTCCTGGTTTGGAGGCCACTGCAATACACTGGCCCCACCATGTTTCAAGTCCCACCTGCTCCAGAGGTATGTAATAACATCGAAAATATCTCTACTATGCTTGGCCTGTTGGAGGACAGTGGTAGTGTTCCCACCTCTGGACCAGGAGGTTTGGATTCAAGTGTTCTGGACATGCACTGCAGCATGTCTGAACAGGTCGACTAAAATAACCACAGGGCAAACAATGAGGCCATGTCTGGAGCACTATATAAGAGCTTTGGTCTCCTTACCCAAGGAAGGACTACAATAAAACTTGATTCAAATAACTCACCTTCTGACTCCTCAAAGTCTGACAGCCATTTACAAGGCCCAAGGCAGGTGTGTGACTGAGGTACTCCCCACTTGCCTGGATGAGTGCAGCCTCAACAATGTTCGAGAAGCTGGTCATCATCCAGGACAAAGCAGCATGTTTAATCAACAGCCCAACCACCAGCATCAACATCCACCCCATTCATCACCAACACTAAGTCAGAGATGGCTAAGTGCTAACTTGAACAAGTGGAAAGTTTCAACCACACAATGCCCAAGCTGCCCTGGGTGGCCCTGTGCTCCTTTGGTTGCACCTGGTGGGCTGTTGTCTTCCTTATCTGCTGTAGCTCCACATGTAATAAGTAAGAGTGAGGACCTAACCAAGGAGAGCCAAGCTTAATATCTTGCTAATGTTATTTGGAATATGTGGGATGAAAAGCAACTCTCAGTGGGAAACCAGTTTCAACATTAATTGAGAAAATGTTTCTGAAACCAGACATGGCAAAGTGTGTTTGGGCAACTCTAAAATCCCTCAAGTATTTGGCTGTCAGATGTAGTAGGTGATTGGGAAAGTAGCACACATGTAACTTATGAGCTAAATGTACCCATGGTGTGATAATGGTGTTCAAGGAAGAAATTCTCAACAAAAGCAGTGATAAAGAGCCAGCAAGATGGAGTTCAGTGCATGAACAGATAGTAACCATTGCAATAAACAGTTCCTCAGAGCTTGTTGTGGTGACTATGCAACTGCAGCACTACAGCCAAAGGTTGAGAGTGATTTCATCGTGTGTGAGCGAGTGTACACACACCCTACAAGCGGAGAAGGCTAAGAGAAGATGTGGTAGAAGCTTTCAAAGCCATGAAGAGTTTGTACAGAGTAGTCAAAAACAAAGATTAGAGAATAAAACAGCAGATTCATTGCGAAAGAAGCAAACGTGATATGCAAAAAAGTTATTATTATCAGGGGTTGTTTCAGTATCAAATGCACTGCCTGGAAGAGTGGTAGAAGCAGATTCAAGTGTGGTACTCCAGAGGGCATTAGATGTGTAGTGATTGTAATGAGGTCAGCCAGGTGGACCTCATAGAATCGGAGTTCCCTGACTGGACCAGATTAGCAGCCCCGATCAGGGAGATATAAACAGAAGCATCAAACATCCTGACACTCAGAGCCAGATCAATGTCAAAGACTCTCCAAGTGTAAATAAAAGGGTGACTTGGTGTGGATATAACAACCTGTGGAATTATTTCAGTAGCAATGAGAGAAAACTCTGCTTCTTATGAAATTTACTCACAACAGACAGCTTTGCGTTCAGGTAAGCATCATGCCATTAATCGGGGAAGCTTGATTTATTTGATCCTGCTGTGGAAGACTGAGCCCAGCACAAAGGAACCTCTATTATCCGAATATCGGATTATCCGAAAGGAGATCTCAAGGTCCCGATAGAAACGTTACGTCAAAGAGCTGTTTCAACCCCAATCCCGTCTTTGTTTACAGGTACAATGATTAAAAACAAACTCGGCTCACTGAAATGCTGCTGAGAACAATCCTGGACAGTTCAGGCACTGTCCCCAAACAACTGACCTCCTACCGTCTCTCTCTTTCCCCTACACTTTCCCTGGACTTCCACACAAAGACATACCCTGAACCCTCCTTTCCCAGAAAATCTCTCCAACAATGTCCTGTACAAGTCAAAGGTGAAATCTGTCAAAACGTTGAAGTAAAAATGTGTGCGCGTACTATTTGGAGACGGTGGGTTGGGACGGCGCGAACAGGGTTGGTGGCAGATGGGTTTTGGGGGCATGCTTGGGAGGCAGGCAGGGTTGGGAGTGGGTGGGGGGACAGGCAGACAGGACTTGGTGGGTGGACGGGAGGGGCAGGGTTGGGTTGGGGGCCAGGCAGGATTTGGGGGACAGGCAGGGGCTAGCAGTGTGCTGCTGCTTAGTCTCCTGACGGTATGCAGACTTCACAGAAAACTCGGAGCTCTAGAGGAAATCAATTACCAAATACTCAATTATCCAAACAGAATAGTGCCCGCCCATCTCGTTTGGATAATCAAGGTTCCTCTGTATGTAGAATGCATTATTTTCTCCGGGTAAATGATATTGTGGCAGATTGAAAGCAATGAGTAATTCTCCTAACAGCTTGTGGACCTACAGCTTTTTCAGTTATTAGGAGCCTAACGTCCCCTGAAGCACCATATATTAAAATGTTTCAAGATTTGACCGATTTAGTTATGGAATATTACAACCCAGGGACTCCTCTAATTCTGAGACGCTGATCAGTTTTAGTCAGTAATTTGAGAACTAGGGGAATCTGTATAGGGGTTCTTGACTAGGTTAGGGAAATTGGCAGATACATGTGACTTTGGTTTAATGCTTAATAAGATGCTGAGAGACTGTTGGTAAACGAAATTAATGATGTAACCAAGCAAAATCTACTAGGTGAAGCCTAATTGGACTTCAAACAAGTGGCAAGTGGAGTATATAAGTTGCAAGATACTCTGATGGAAGGGGACACCCTCACTAGTCTGACTAGCTTGGGGAACACACTTGAAAGAGGACAATTGCATAGCTTCATTCAGGACATATCCTGAACAGAGGGATTCTCGGTCAAAACCGCAAAACAAATTCAACACTCAGCCAAACGGTGAACATTTTCTTCAGAATCCAGGCCGGCAAGCCATTGTAGTTGCTGCCAGTATGTGGAATTGAGACTGAAAATAAGTCTCACTGGACCTAAATTGAGGAAGAGAACTCATAGGCTGGTATCTAGGAGAGCACACACCCTGGAAAGTCTATCAACATCTGGTTTGGAGCAGTTACATTGGTTCTTGTTTGATAAGCAATCAAAATAATTGTCAGGTTAAATGGTCACCTGGTTACAATCAATACAAACACTCTTTTTAGGGGAAGTCACGTTTGAAGATTCTCCAAATTGAACTTTGATAAAGTCTTTGAAGTCATGACAAAGCTTCCCAGGATGTCCACTGATGTGTTTCAAAAATCATCTTCACAGCCTCTATTTTGAAGGAGTCGGAGTGTTCTGCAGCAAGTTTATTCTTGATTAACTGGTCACTGTTAGAAAAGAGCATTAGTTTGAGGCCTGACCATCAAAATGCTGTACCGCCTTAATGGGGGTATTAACATACCTTCAAGTGGCACTCCATTATTTAACAATCCTCTCACAATCTGTCATAACCAACGCAGGAGCATTCACTGTTCTATTTTTACGTGGTCTATGACATCTGGCCCACACAACTTTCTACTTTGGCAGCTAGCTACTCAAATGAAAATACCACAGTGAGGGAGAGTGCTAAATGTCAGCACATTTTTGGGTAGGTAGACCAGACGAAAGCTACAAACTTGCAAACGATGCAGGAGCAAAACATGCCTGGCTCCTGGACTGCCTTTCTGAACGTTCAGGGACCCATGGGTTCTCCCTCTCCATCCAGTATTGAAGATACCTCAGAATCTGAGATGGATACGGCAGACACATTGGCCTCTTTTTGTGTGTGTGTGTGTGTGTGTGTGTGTGTGTGTGTGTGTATGTGTGTGTGAGAGAGAGAGAGAGAGAGAGTGAGAGATTCTTCCAAGATGCTCTGGGGCAAAAGGCGAGCTACTGTGCTTTACACAGAGGCCCTAGAGACAGAGATGGAGGAACCTGAGCTGGTGCTAAAATGCCCAAGGAGGAGCTACCAAACAAAGAACCAGCAAAAACAAATATCTTCAGAGGGAGAGGAATGTAGTGATTGCAATAAGGTCAGCCAGCTGGACCACATAGAAGTCCTATTCTATGATTGGACCAGATTAACAACCCCAGAGAGCCCTGGCTGACAGATAGAAACAGGAATGTCAGACATCCTGTTCCCTCTGACAGCTAGCTCTAAGGGAACTGGAACGGTATCAAGAACTCTCAATGTGCAAGTAAAGGGCGACTCTGTGATGGGATACAGGCCTCCGAGGGGCTATGTCAAGATGGTTGGTTAATGGCAGAGTAGTTTGGAAAAAAAAACAAGAAAATGTCACTCCATTAGAATGGCCATTCAGCGAGCCAGTGCCAACAGAATGGACCGAATGGCATCCTTCAGCAGCAAAACAATTCTGATCTCCCATTGCATGTAATCAGAATTGTTTTATTGGCTTTGGGACACTTGGTCTTGCCCATCAGCAAAGAAAAAGTTCAAGGTCATGAACTTTAAAAGCGTGGGTGAGAAAGCATTTCCCTTGAAGAGCTCACTAACTTGCAAGCTGAAAATCTGCAGTTCTCTGTTATCAGCAGAACACAGCTTGGGTGTAGCGCAGAGGGACAATTTATTGCAAGAACAGGGCTCTGGGAATCTGACGTGACCGTTGTGCAAAAGCAGTTTGATTTATGCAATACTGGGGAGCACCAAGTAGATTGGATTTAAACCAACAGCAACCACTCCAGGCACACTTCCCCCTCTTTTCAGTTCTGACTACAACCAGGAGAGGGGGCACTTTTAGCAATCGCTGAATCATATAGTGCCCTCATTTGCAAAGAATAGCAACCCCCTCACAGCTTTAATCAGAAATAATACAGAACAGAGTGCAAAATAAAAGAACATGGATGCAGCTGCAATGACTTGAATTTACGTTGATTCCTTTTCTGTTGATAAATGTCCCAAAGCACAGGTAGCAGAGAGTTCTCACTTAACTGAAACTTACTGTGAAAAACGTCCACAGTTAAAAGGAATCCAGAGAATGGGTGTAACAGCAGACGAAATGAGTTAGGAAATGAATAACCACAAACATGTGCTTATCAGGTCATTCAGTTACATGGAATAGTCGGTGAGAAATGAAAGTCACTAATATGCACAGATAGCACAACTGTTTCCTGCAATAGTGTGACATGTGTTTATTGGAGGTCTAAACTGTCTACCTGAAAATTACTGATTCTGTACAATAAGTGCCCTTCTGGGTTAAAACCCAACTAAGTTAGATATGTTGCTTTCTGCTGTAGCCCAATGCCCAGCCCCAACTCAATAGTTGTTCCAGTGTCTGAACCCCTAATGTAGGCCAACACATCAGTGCAAGAGTGCTGCCCTATCAGAGGTGCCATCATTTAAATGAGATGTTAAACAGAGGTCCTGTCCTGCTCACTCAGGGGAAATCAGAACAGCAGGGGATTTTCCCTGGGGTCTAGTAAGAGATTTAACCATCAATTAACATCAATAAAAATGAATTTCAAGGGAAATTTAATTTTTTTTAATATAATCTCACTTTTCAGTGATCAATCCAGAATGAAAGCTTTAACAATTGTAATTGCAACAGTAAGGGCACAGCTGGAAAAAAAAGCTGTGAAATGTCAAAAGAACATACTGTTGTGATTTTGGGAACAAAATAACAAACTTAGTCATTAATGCATGATGTTAATATATGGCAGATAGTGCTATTCACAGAATCCCTACAGTGTAGAAACAGGCCATTCAGCCCAACGAGTCCACACTGACTAGCATTCCACCTTGACCCATCCTCCTACCCTATCCCTATAGCCCCATATTTCCCATGGCTAATGCACCCAACCTACATATCCCTGACACTATGGGTAATTTCGCACGGCCAATCCACTTAACATGTATCATGCAACGAGTTAAATTTCCGTTGGCTCACATAATACTAAGGGGGTTTGGAAATCAGCATTGGAGATATGTTGTTAATGTACTATTACTTGCTCGGGATTAAAGCAATAAACTCCAGCTTTCCTATTGTTAACAGTCTTGATCTCTTGCAGCCAGATAGACATTGTTGTTGAGGAGAATACTGATATACAGGCTACTAGACTAGATAGGATTGAGGTTCACAAGGAGAAGGTGTTAGCAATTCTGGAAAGTGTAAAAATAATTAAGACCTCTGGGCCAGATGGGATTCATCCTAGGATTCTCTGGGAAGCCAGGGAGGAGATTGCCGAGCCTTTGGCTTTGATTTTTATGTCATCATTGTCTATAGGAATAGTGTCAAAAGACTGGAGGATAGCAAATGTTGTTCCCTTGTTCAAGGGGAGTAGATACAACCCTGGAAATTATAGACCAGTGAACCGTACTTCGGTTGTGGGTAAAGTGTTGGACAAAGTTCTAAGAGATAGGATTCATAATCATCTAGAAAGGAATAAGTTGATTAGGGATAGTCTACATGGTTTTATGAAGGGTAAGCCATGCCTTACTGAGTTACTTGAGAAGATGACCAAAAAGGTGGATGAGGGTAAAGCAGTTGATGTGGTGTACATGGATTTCAGTAAGGTGTTTGGTAAAGGCTCCCCATGATAGGCTATCGCACAAAATACGGAGGCATGAGATTGAGGGTGATTTAGCAGTTTGGATCAGAAATTGGCTCACTGAAAGACGACCAGGTGGTAGTTGATAGGAAATTTTCACCCTGGAGTCTAGCTACTAGTGGGGTACCGCAAGGATCTGTTTTGGGTCCACTGTTGTTTGTGATTTATAAAATGACATAGATGAAAGCATAGAAGGATGGGTTAGTAAATTTGCTGATGATATGAAGCTCGGTAGACTTGTGGATAGTCATGAAGGAAAGATGTTGTAGGTTACAGTGAAACATAGATAAGCTGCAGAGCTGGGCTGAGAGGTGGCAAATGGAGTTTAATGCAGAAAAGTATGAGGTGATTCACTTTGGAAGGAGCAATAGGAATGCAGAGTGCTGGGCTAATGGTAAAATTCTTGGTAGTGTAGATGAGCAGAGAGACCTCAGTACATAGATTCCTGAAAGTTGCCACCCCATTTTGTTTAATACACAACAAATGTTGTTAACAAGGCATATTCTGTGTTAGCTTTTATTAGTAGAGGGATTGCGTTTCAGAACCATGAAGTTGTGCTGTAGCTGTACAAAACTCTGGTGCAGCCACATTTGAAGTATTGCGTACAGTTTTGGTCACCGCATTAGAGGAAGGATGTGGAAGCTTTGGAAAGGGTTGAGAGGAGATTTACTAGGATGTTGCCAGGTATAGAAGGAAGGTCTTACGAGGAAAGACTGAGGGACTTGAGGCTGTTTTTATTGGATAGAAGGAGGTTGAGAGGTGACTTAATTAAGACATACAAGATAAACAGATGGTTAGATAGGGTGGATAGTGACAGCCTTTTTCCTTGGATGCTGATGGCTAGCACGAGGGGGCATAGCTTAAAATTGAGGGGTGATAGATATAGGACAGATGTAACAGGTAGTTTCTTTACTCAGTAGTAGGGGCATGGAACACACCATCTGCAACAGTAATAGACTCACCAACTTTAAGGGCATTTAAATGCTCATTGGATAGTCATATGGACGAAAATGGAATTGTGTATGTTAGGTGGGCTTCACAGCTCGGTGCAACATTGAGGGCAGAAGGGCCTGTACTGTGCTGTAATGTTCTATATTATAATCACATTTACCCTCCTACCCCTATGTTAAAACCATATGAATTAGTACAGTACAATACTAATCAACTCTATTATAAGTCTATTCCTAATTATATAAATTAATCCATTTCAGATGGACTTAATGTGTCTTCTCTAATCAATTTCCCCATATTGTCTCAATGTTCTCTTAACTTCATGATCATTCTACCTTGTTAATGGATGTTATTTCAGATAAATAGTGAAGATTGTAATCTGAATCACATCAAATAGGCCCAATGCTGGGACTTGAGATTGGAATTTATATCTGGGGCCAAATCTTCCTGTTTCTGGAAGACAAAGTTCATGAATAGGAATGGTTTGGAGGGATATGGGCCAAGCGTAGGTAGGTGGGATTAGTTTAGTTTGGGATCATGGTCAGCACGTACTAGTTGGACCAAAGCGTCTGCTTCCATGGTGTATGACTCTATGGCCAGACCCATGACTCAAGATGTATGTTGGGACCCTCTGGGGTCTTGACACAAGTTCAGTAAAATACATTGCTGTCACATTTGGCTTTTCTCAACTTGTATGTGTGTATTAAATGGAAGATATATTTTGCTTTTGGGTCAAATGATGGTAGAGACCACAACAATGATTTTGTTTAATACACAGCAAATATAAAATCTTTGAAATGGAGAGATTTATTTAGTTTCAAGACATATTTCCTAGAATGGCAGAGTTTTGTAAATAATTGGATTCAAAAGATAACAGTTAAAAGGAATGCAAAAGGCACATGGATATACATTACTTTGGAATATAAGCTCCATAATAGATTTCATAAGGTCATTTTGACCTTTATGAATTTTGCTGTATCTCATGGTTATTTTCTCATTTCAATGTTAACATATTCCAGTGTGGTGATAAGGTCTGAGTAATGGGACACTTTCTGTGGAGAACAAAAGACATCAAAGCCATCTTTTGAAAGTGGCTTTGGAACTCTCCAGAATATTTAATTGTATTAATATGATTTCAAATGTCCAATTAAACTCATTAGGTGACATGACCTATTCTCCAAGCAGACAATAAATTATTATACTGGTAGAGATTGATGAAGTTAGTAAACTAAGAGGAACAAGTTGTAATGAAAGGGATGATTCCATAAATTATATCTCAGAACTAATCAGGAGATAGTAGGAAGGTGACATCTGTAATATAAACTTCAGTCTTAAAAGAAACAAATCATAAATTTGATACATTGCTTAGCCAAAGGCTGATCATATACTGTTCATGCATTAATAAGACAATTAGATTTCAGGGTATCTTTGATTAAGAGCAGGGGGGTAGTGGCTAACAAAAAATTAAAAGAAAACAACCCTGCTCACTGGTCTGCAAATAGAAAAAAAATAAGAGAAGTAAAAAGGAGATTCTAGTCAATGGAACAGGACAAGACACATATACCAAGTCAGTCAGAATGCACTTACTAGTGTCCAGAAGTAAATAAACTGAAAAATCACTGCTTTTATTGAGCATCATTCCTATGAACTTACTGCAGTGAACTGAACAGATTGTGAGATTTGTAAAAGCATACTGGTACCTAGCAAGATATTTATTCTAATCAGGATTAGCAGACCTTTTTGCAAGAGTTTGCGAGAGCCAACCTAGGAGTATAGTTGATTTATAGTTTAGCATTTAAAATTAAAGTGAACCCTTATACACACATTGTAATATTTATCGAAATTCAAAGGGGGCATAGGCACCTATCTCCTTTAGAGAGACGATTGGTTATGTATAGGTTGAGGGTACCCACCCCAGAGGAGTGCAGTAAGTTGAAGAGGTAGGTCTCCATGAATAGCCACAGTTGATGTGGTGATCAAACCTACAGTGCCAGAGGCCGGGTTCAATTCCCGCCTCAGGTGACTGACTGTGTGAAGTTTGCACATTCTCCCCGTGTCTGCGCGGGTTTCCTCCTGGTGTTGCGGTTTCCTCCGACAGTCCAAAAATGTGCAGGTTAGGTGAATTGGCCATGCTAAATTGCCCATAGTGTTAGGTGAAGGGGTAAATGTAGGGGAAAGGATCTGGGTGGTTGCGCTTCGGCGGGTCGGTGTGGACTTGTTGGGCCGAAGGGCCTGTTTCCACATTGTAAATAATCTAATCTAATCTAATCTATGCTGCCAGCCTATGTGACAGTCTAGCTATCAAGTCAACTGAGCTAGCTAAGCCCTGCTTACCTGAATAGTTACCCAGGAAACATTAGACAGATTGAAATATAGTCCAACACCTGAGTAAATCCACAATTGACCCCCCAATCACCTCTCCCTGACCTGATAATACTATATCTGCTGATCACTCAACTTGTACCCCTTTCTCATATGACTCGATACAACCTGACTACCCTGAACTACCTGACCCAACCATGCATCTCACCAATTCCACCATTCACTCACTTTCAAGTTCTGGAGCTTGAAACTTACCGGAATGCAGCTGCTGCGATTTAAAAAAAAAAGGGGCAATTGCATGTGTTCGGATTTCCCATCACTAACCAATGCCATGCATTTTGCTGATAGGCAAAATCAGAAAAAAAGCAAGGAAAAGAAACCGCACTCTTTGCTCAGCATTTAGACTTTTCTCATTATTCTCGTATGGGATTTGGGTGTCATTGCCATGATGGGTTTTGGTGCCCATTCCTAGTTGCCCTTGAACTGATTGGCTCTTTGCCATCTGAAATGGCCAATGAAGAGTCAACCACATTGCTACAGGTCTGGAGTCACATATAGACCAGAGCAGGTAATGATGGCAGATTTCTATCCCAAAAGGAAAAGGGCAGTGAACCCAGGTTCCTCATACATTAGCCTGGGGCTCCAAATTATAATCGCGTTACATCAACACTACTCCCTTCCTGTTGCAGGTATTGAAATTGACAAATACAAGTTTCATATTTATTAGTAACTGTGGAACAGACACAATCTTTCTGGAGCTGAGTATGTTACTCTCACATACCAACTCTCACTGAAAGCTTGTGGTTCAGTGTATTGCTTGTGAAAGAAACCCAGGTTTCCAGTACGTTAGCCTGGAGTTTTGGATTATAAGCTGATGGCATCACCCACCACACCACTACCTTCCTGTTGCAGGTACTGAAACTTACAAATACAGGTTTCGTATTTATTAGTAACTGCAGATCAGACACAATCTTTCTGGAGTGTGTACATTACTCCCACATACCAACTCTCACTGAACGCTTACAGTTCAGTGTGCTAGCTGTGAAAGACATCAATATGAGGATGTCCCAGGGATTGACAGATACTCCTGGCTCTCAGGGAAAGTTCTGGAGCCCCGTGGAAAGGATGTGTTAAGAAGGAGACGTTCTGCAGGAGCCTCAGCAAGGTACAATGGTTGTGATAGAACACTCTCCACTCGTGTAGATGGGTGCAGCTCCAACGACATGCGAGAAACAAGACAAAACAGCCCACTTAGTTGGCACCACAGCCACAAATGCATTGCCCCCACCATTGAGTACTTACACGATGCACCGCAGAAGTTCACCAAATATCTTTACGCAGCACGTTCCAAACCCACAACCAACTAGAAGGAGAAGGGCAGGAGATACATGGGACCACCATCAAGTTCCACACCAAGCCACTCACTTGGAACTATAATCACTGCTCCTTCAGGAGTTGTTGAGTCAAAGGCCTGGAAACTTTCTCCCCAGCAGCATTGTGGGTCTACCTACACCAAATGGACTGCAGTGATGCATCATGGTAACTCACCTACACCTTCTCAAGGGCAACTAGGGATGGGCAATAAATGCTGGCCAGCCAGCTTCACCCATATCCCACCAGGGAATAATTGTTTAAAAAATTTCCCTTCACCGACAGGGAAGAAGGGGTTAATGTCAACCTCCTGTTCCATCTTCAGCAGTGGCTACTGTTGCTCTACAGGGTGTCATGTCCACATAGAACATAGATGAGTACAGCACAGTACAAGCCCTTCAGCCCTCTGTGTTGTGCCAACCTCTTATCCTAATCTAAGATCTATCTAACCCACATACCCCTTCACTTTACTATCCTCCCATTCCTTCTGCAAACTAAGTGAAACCCCAGTAAGATGGTAATGAACAAGCATTCCCTTTCTCCTGTTAATGTCTGCAAAGTATGCTGTAAAAGGAAAACAGTATGACACTTACTCCTTTTAGGGGAAGCCCTTTAAGATTCTCCAGAATAAACATTGATATCAAGTCTTGGTGAAGTCATGACAAAGCTTCCCAGGATATCCTCTGTGTTTCAAAAATCGTCATCAAAGCCTCAATTGTGTAATGCTTGGAATGTTCTGCAGCAAGTTTATTGCTGATTAACTGGTCACTGTTAGAAGAGAGCATTTGTTTAAGGCTTGATACTCAAAATGCCATACAGCCTTAATGAGTGTTAACATAATGTCAAGTGGCACCCAGTTACTTAACAATGCTCTGTCAATCTGTCATAACCAACTCAGAAGCATCAACTATCTATTTTTATGTGGTAATATTACATCTGGCCCACTTGGATGAGAGAGAGGAGAAAAGAGAGATAGAGAGAGAGAGAAGACAAGGAAAGAAAGAAAGAAGAAAGAAAGAGAAGGAGAGAGGAGGAGAGAGAGAAGGAGAGAGGAGGAGAGAGAGAAGGAGAGAGGAGGAGAGAGAGAAGGAGAGAGGAGGAGAGAGAGAAGGAGAGAGGAGGAGAGAGAGAAGGAGAGAGGAGGAGAGAGAGAAGGAGAGAGGAGGAGAGAGAGAAGTGAGAGAGGAGGAGAGAGAGAAGGAGAGAGAGGAGAGAGAGAAGGAGAGAGGAGGAGAGAGAGAAGGAGAGAGGAGGAGAGAGAGAGAGAGAGAGAGAGAGAAGGAGAGAGAGAGAGAGGGAGAGAGAGAGAGAGAAGGAGAGAAGAGAGAGAAGGAGAGAGAGAGAGAAGGAGAGAGAGAAGGAGAGAGAGAGAGAAGGAGAGAGAGAAGGAGAGAGAGAAGGAGAGAGAAGGAGAGAGAGAAGGAGAGAGAGAAGGAGAGAGAAGGAGAGAGAGAGAAGGAGAAGGAGAGAGAGGGAGAGAGAGAGAGAGAGAGGAG